>NC_089278.1:12691958-12718915 GCF_963678975.1 Dysidea avara | reverse complement strand
ACATACAGTAGTAGCTCATGTGAAAACAACATGTACAATATCATATTTACCCAGTTCAGCTCAAAGGTTTCTTGGCAGAGCCATCGTTGGGTGTAGGACAGTAGTAGAAAGTTTTAAAGGACTCTGGTTCACCATTGACAAAATGTCAGCTATATGTACACCCTTGCCCGGTGCTGCTGAAATAGAAGCTCCCTTGGACAGAATGAGCCGAGAAGATGTTGGTGTCCACTCCAGCCCCAAACTGCTTTGTCAAAACTGAAGAGTCTTTTCCTCATATTGTCAAAGGCAACGCCACACAAAGCCTTTTGTTCCCTGGGAATGCTCCAAAGAAGCACTCCTTCAGTGGTGCCCTCACTCTCCTTTTCTTCATGAGGCTGGGAATCTTAAAGAAGACCTATTCTGGCTGCTACAACCTGTATCGTAGGTCTAGGGTCTTTAGCTCCGAAGTTCAAATTGTCAACACCAAAGCTATTAGGAGGGCTAATGCTCCCGCCTGTAGTTTGAGGTAGTTGGTGTACTTTGTTATGTAATAATATTACTTGGTAATATTATTACCAAGTAATATTATTATATAACAAAGTACATCAACTAACTACCTCAAACTACCTACCTTTGTTATGTAATAATATTACTTGGTAATCTTATTAATATTATTACTATTACTTGGTAATATTATTACCTCATTATTATTGTTATTATTATTACCTCATTACCTGGTTATGTAATATTATTACTTGATATTATCACTTGGGTATGTAATTTTTTTTTCTCTCATTGCTTTTATTTAGTATGTATGCATTGAGCTAGATCTTCAAAAACATTTAATAACTCAAGGATGCGATTACATACGATCTTGAAATTTGGCTCATTTGTAGTATTGCTTGACCCGCTAAAAATATTTCAAAATCTTTTTGTTCAAATGTCTGACATAATATTCAAATGTTTCACCATAAATTTCCTATGATGAAGCCATAAAAGTGTGATGACCATTACAGCCCTTTCCCGAACTTGTAATGGAGCCAAACTGTATATGTCTTTTGTTGACACCTTTGCTGTTACCCCTCCCTAATCATCTGGTTGGCTGAAATGTTAACTCTGTTGAAAAAAAAATATTTTAGCTGTTTTTCAGGATCCAGCTCAACTTATACAAACTATAGTAACAGATTATGTCTTTATCAAAAGCAACTACCATCCCTCTGTGTGTGGGATGATCAAAGTACCATGCTGGGTGATAACTACCTTATCATCCCAGTGGGAATAAACCTTGAAACTAGCCATGTTACTTGAGTAGGGAGAGGCAGACTGGGTAAGATAGATACATTGTACTGGTACATAACACATTACCTTACTAATGCACTATTGCCAACACTGAGCAGCATACAGCACCATACAGATATGGGTCTTAGTACGCGAGTACTTAAACTTAAGAAAGTACTTGTAAAGTTACTGTTAATTATCCCAATGTTATACCAAGTTCTTTGCTAAGTACTTGAGTAATTATAAGTATTGTTTTTGTAGGTTAGAGACCAAGCACATGGATTTTAAAAGCGAAGCCAAGATTTTTAAAGCACGAAATTCCAAGGGTGTGGTCGTTGAAGAGCTAAAGAGAAATCAAAGCTAGTGTCGTATCACTGCTTCCTGAAGACAGACACTAGTGAAGATAATCGTGTTGACAAGGAAACTGACCAGTTGCTGCCATTGCACGTGCCATGGTGCCACAGCAGTGTGAAGAACAGGTGCATTAATAAAACAGTTTGAAGACATGGTTTGAGTGATTACGATGGCAATGAGATGTCACAAGTTGTTGGCTTATTAGGTAGTTGTGGCACAACAGTAGTATATGAAAGACCAGACACAGTTTCGCGTACAGACCACACCCACATTATAGATGATGTAAAATAACCATTCTACAAAGAAGCTTACCCATCTAGGTCTTTGGTAAAGTCCATCTTGCAGTGGGCAAAGTCACCCAAGCCAACACAAGTTTAACCACTCCATTCATGCCTAAAGCAATTTGATTATGGGAGGTACCACTTAATGTTGTTTGTCAGGATGAACAGTGAGGTCCAGCAATATCACGGAAAATTCTCCTATCTGTTTATAGGCATCTATTAAACAGTAGAACCCTGCAATTGTGATACATGCTTGCATGGGAGAGCATAGCAAACCAATGATTGAAAGTGAGATTTGCAATACCTGAGGTCTTTCTGCTAGCAAATTTTTAACCAGTTAAGAACCTGCCGGCTAGCAGGTCTTTTAGTGGATTTTAAGACCTCATTATCTCCCAAAGATCAAAGCATTTTATGAATACCATTTTCTAAGTACTTTTAAATATTGTTGCATACTTTATACATACTTGCTATAATGAAATAAGGAAAAACAACAGAATAATTTAATGAAATTCTGCACCATGCTTGTGACATGTTTGTTACTGGATTTTTTCCCATTTGTTAGTCACTGTATTGTAGCCGGAATAATTAATGTTATCCAGTTAAGAAAAAAGTGCCTGATGGGCAACGACATGATTCCTTATTAGTTTTTGGTAAGATCTTTTTATCCTATGTACATCATCTGCAGGTCCAGTTGGGTGATTATTTAACACTGATTTTTTATTTAGACAATTAAGAATGCTATAGACTAACAGATGAAATACAGTATTTAAACAAGTACTAGCTAATGCTTATTCACCATGATGGCTCTGTGGACTAAAGCATTAGATTTATGCTTTTTACTTACAAAGA
Organism: Dysidea avara; assembly: GCF_963678975.1. Classification (NCBI taxonomy): domain Eukaryota; kingdom Metazoa; phylum Porifera; class Demospongiae; order Dictyoceratida; family Dysideidae; genus Dysidea; species Dysidea avara. The sequence continues at coordinate 12,716,174 of NC_089278.1, read as the reverse complement.
ACATCCCTATTGTGGCTTTGAACAGCTTATAATGACAAGCCAAAGTTTCCTGCACACTACCATCGTGGTTTGTAGGAAATGGATACTTACATTAGTAGAATTTACTTACAGTGGAACCTCTCTTAACAAACTTCCTGAACTGAAGACACAATAGAAAAAACCTCCATAATAAGGACAAAATTTTGGTCCCAACAAGTCTGGTTAATACATTTTTACCTCTGAAAGAGGAAAACCTCTATATTACAGCAAAACATGGCCAAAAATACTGGGTCCCAAAATGTCTGCAATTGAGAGGTTCCACTGTACACTAGTCCTTGAAATAAAATGGACAGTTTACTGCCTGTGCTCTTAAAACAGTTCTGTTTATGTATCGCGTCATGATAAAATTTGACACAGTAGCTATGGTCACTGGTGACAGAATTGGTGTATCCTTTAGTGGTGCCAGTGTTATTGCAGCGAATACATCTTCTTAGAATTACTTTTAAATTTTTTTTAATGCATGGGCTTGACAAATCACAAAAGCAGCAACTATTCTTAGGTGTGTGGTCCACAACATGCAGAGTGATGTTTTATTAAAACCTGCCACCAACAACCAGACTAACAAATTACTGAATCCTTACTCCTTGTTTCTTTCTTTTTTTTAACAACACTTGTAGTAACATAGTAACTACTATGATTACTTTCCTAGCACAAAAAACTGGTAAGCAAAGACCCATTGCCACCATATATTTCAAATTACCATTTTGCATAAACAAACAATTACTGTGTTGTTCTGCAATCATTTATAATGGGCTAATATGTCATTTTGATACTGTTGATTACTATTATATACTCTTTCTTTTACCTATAAAGGCTTGGGGCATGGAAGTTCTGCTAACAACCTAGCTAGAGACTTAAACGCATTTATTTTCAGATAATCATGATCCAATATTTTGACATGTGCAATCTTCAAATCTGGCCACAGCATTAGTAATTGTGAAGGTTGAAGAGTGCTGGTGTTTTCAAATCAATAACCAATAAACGCCAAATTCACAATGGAAGCTGTTGGAATTTCTGTTGTTCATTATCAACTAGTTATTTCAGTTGAGATACAAGCTGTCGATAAGTTTTGCTTCTCTCAAGGCAGTCCATTGTCCAGTACATGGTTTATCTGACAGGTTGGGATTATCATATTTGTAGTCAGTTTTGGTAATTTGTATGTGGTAAAAATAGAGTGTACTATAAAAGACTAATGCCTAATGGGACTAAGGTCCATGTGTTGTCACACAAAGACTAAGTTACTGTGCTATTCGCTGCTGCTTGTTTTGTGCAAATTGGAGCCAAAGTTGTTCATTAGGCACAATTGCAATTTTTATACCTGGTTTGTGTGCTAATCGAGGTGATAATCAATGATCGTGGCCCTGCTATAAGCAGCAAAGCTGATCCACATGTTGTTACCTGGCACTACGGATCTGGAGACAGTACATCCATATGTTTATTCAATTTCCATAGGGTTTTGCACAACAGTGCTTCATTGTTATTACGTACTCTGTTTAAAACATTATTTGTTACAAACACAGGTTTATTAAATCCCTCTTTGAATCCACCAGTCTTGCATGAGGTTTATGCACAAGTATTCGGTATCATCTAGTAGTATTGTAGAAATAAGTTGATTGGCAATATGAGAGTAAGAATAAAAATATTTTATGGTAACTGCTTGTGGGAAAGCCTTGTTGGTATATATACAGTTAGGTCATTTCTTAGCAGTTTTTTGATACTACAAGTGATGAGATAAGAGGAAGTCTACCTGATTGGCTAGAAGTTTTGCTTAGCAGAGTATAAAAATGCTAATATTAACACAGTAGTAATACAAGTTGTAAAGTGTTGATAGTGACCTGATAAGTGATGGATAATTACTTGGCAGTTTTACTAGTTGCTAGTAGTATACTAGTTGCTAGTAGTATACTAGTTGTAGCACAAGCTGGTACTACTTGTGGTGATAATCTTGTTGCAGTAACAGGAAAGTCTTGCAAAGAAATCTACCAGCTAAACCTGTCAACACGTGGTAAATCTGGCTACTACACAATACAACCAGACTCAAAGGAGGATACAGTTGTATACTGTGACATGGAGCTAGAATGCGGAGGAGAGAAAGGTTGGATGAGGATAGCCAGTGTAGATGCTGGGAATGATAGCTGTCCGAGTGAATGGGAAAGGATCACTAGTCCAGCTGCAGCCTGTAGACCCCCTAGTCACAAAGCTGGATGTTATTCTACTAATTTTTCCACTGATGGTGTTCCATACAACAAAGTGTGTGGAATGGTGATAGGTTACCAGAAGGGATCTACTAATGGATTTGCCGCTCTTCACTATCCCTCCAGTTCTATTAATGGTCCATATCTAGATGGTGTCTCTATAACTTATGGTACTCCAAGAAAGCACATTTGGTCTTATGCTATAGGCAACACAGATAAGACCGATAACAGACCAAATGGGTATCATACTAATTGTCCATGTTCTCAGTTTCCAGGTCGATCACCACCATCGTTTGTTGGTGATCACTACTATTGTGAGTCAGGAAAGTTACAGAAGGGTAACCCACCACCCTACACTGATGATCCTGTATGGGACGGACAAGGCTGCTCTAGTGAAAACAGTTGTTGCTCTAACCCCAGTCTACCGTGGTTTTACCGTCAGATACCAATAGCCACTAGCAAGAACATTGAGACAAGGATATGTCGAGATGAGGGCTCTGGCATTGAAGATATTCTGATTAAAGAAATTCAACTCTATGTGCAGTAACTAGTTGAATTGGTAACTGCCATAAAGGACTTCTGTAGTAGGACTGACATTTATTGTTTTGCTAGCTGTACTATTGATTTTTGCAACTACATGTATAACAGTTTGATTATGAATAATCTGAAAATGCTTGTTGAATGTACGATCACATACGTCTCCAAAATCCTGATGTATTGTGCTTAATTTGCACTGTACGTGCACATATTTTTCTCAGGGTTAGGTCACCTGGATTATCAGGTCACGTAATGTCTGAGTTATCTGTTGTATATGGATTGGGATCTTATGTAATGATATGAGGTTGATCATACTTGACAATGTGGATGGCAATGATGTACATTATGATCACAGAAATTTTAGAGCTGGTGAATTAATTTTATGTGGTGTTTTATATATTAAGAGTGGAATGAGCATAGTATAGTCTTTCATCGGGGACAAGCGTCAGCCCAAAGAATAAAAACTGGTGGATGAGACTAGCCGAGTTGAAGTTTGAAAACAGTTTCTAATTGTGAGCAGTCAGTTGGATTTAAGAAATATATAGCGCTGTCTGTAAGCTTACAAGTAACACCTATTTGTTATCGTTAATGTGTAGAGCAAGCGTGAAAGTATATAGTGTGTACGCATTGAGCTGAATCCTCAAAAACATTTAATAACTCATGGATGCAAGTACATACGATCTTGAAATTTCACATTCTTGTAGTACTGCTTGACCCGCTAAAACTATTTCAAAACCTTTGCATTCAAAAGTCTGACATAACATTTATGGCCAATGAATTTCACCATACATTTCCTATGGGAAAGCCACAAAAGTGCAGTGTCCATTGTAGTCTTTTCCCGAACTTGTAATGAAGCCAAACTTTACGTCTCTGTTGTTGACACCTTTGCTGTCACCATGAATCATCTAGTTGGCTGAAATGTTTACTCTCTTGAGAAAAAATCCATTTTAATTTTTAGCTGCTTAAAAACATACATATAACCTGTGATACTGTATTGTAAACATATTTGCTCTTGTAGATTGTTGACTGCTGCCAGGGCCACCCAGGGGGGGGGGGGGGGGGGGGGGGGGGTGGCAAGCTTATAAATAAGGAGATATGGTTGGTGAGGGGTAGCTATTGTCATTGTCAGCATGTAATGACCTTTTTCTTTTGGTCTTCGACTTACAGCTTGGGTGAAGTTGCGATTCAGAGTGGAAACCTCCTTGCCCCTGGGGCCTCACTTTAACTCTTTGCCCTGGGCCCCTTAATTTCTGTGCACGGCCCTGACTGCTGCCAATAGTGTACTCAAATTATACACGTGCCTCCATGTTTGTCACACCCTTAAATCTTGTAACAGTGCCCTCACTTAACTTGGTGTGACAATACAGGATATCTTCAGGTTAATAAATTGTGTAGAACCAAAGTGTGATATTATATAGACTAAATATTTTTGGGCTATAAATTTTTGCTGTGGCTGATTTGTTGTGACCACAATACATTATAAGGTAATCTGATCAATTACTAATTACTGAATTCCACAATCAGTAATTTCAAGGCAGTGTGTAAGTAGCCAACCTGCCCTACACAAGTAGAGTACATCCATTACCCATCCCATAATGGACCAAATTTTTGGAAGGCTCGGGCAAAACAGCCATTAGCCTGAATTGTGTACTGTTTTGTGTGTATTATGTATAGTGTGTCTATACATAGTGTGTGTATTTAGTATGTGTACATACAATTGTGTTAGTATTATTACCGGTAAAGGCACTGCCTGTATACCGTGTTGTGTTATTTCATTTTATTACTTTATTATGTAAAGGTTATGGCATCACTTAGTTAACCACCAAGTTAGTTGGGTTCGTGAAACACAAGTCCTTTTCTTCTGGAGGTCTACTAGAGCTATATCTCAGTGTGCAGGTGTATTTAATATAACAACTTGTCTATATGTTGATATGTATGTATGTGTAATATAAAGGCAAAATTGTGTTCTATTATTGTGCTCTAAATTGCGTTCTTTGTGTTTGGTTGCATACAAACCAAGTACTATATGTCTAGGTATATAGTCCAAAACTTTTTGGAACTTTTTAAATAACCATGTATACAGTGGAACACACTTGCATGGAGGCTATCATTTAATAGTGGGGGTAACATATTGGGTATCTCCTTACAATGCATGGTCTCCCCAACATTGTCTATGGTTCCATTGTTGATTTACTGATACAAGTTATTAACTTTTCTACTGTGTGTGGTGACTTGTATTGTTTGCAGGGCTATGGGTACCAGATGCAAGAAGTGCTGGCTTGACACCAGCTAATGAACAGCTTCATAAGGGCGAAGTGAACTACCTCCTGATGAATAAATATACGAAGATGCTAATGATATGATGGGATTAGACTGAGGGACTTTGTTAAATTGGCCAAAGAAATATGTACCATATTTTTTAGTCTTTTATGCTGCCTTGCTGTACACATTGTGTTAATGCTAATACATTCATGATACTTTGTACTTGTGTGAGTGCAGATATCTAACAACAGTGTAAATGTACTTGTGTTTTATATCAACTATCGTCTGAAAAGTGAAGTATCCATTTTGCTTCATTGTCAGCTATGTTCAACCCGTTAAACAGCAGTACGAATCAAGAACTGTTCAAAAAGTACCTCTGCAATCAAAATAGCCACTATGAAAAATACGGATGATTTCCGTTATGAAGGGAAGCCATCACATGCTAGCTACTACCAAATCAACACTTCGCTGTCAGCAAAGATGAATGGGACACAAAAAAGGACACTGGTAAGTCCATGAAGAATGTATTGTATGTACTGTGGTATGCCAAAAGGCACCTCTCGGGCCAAAGTGATGCTGAACAGTGAAAAAATAAAGCCCGTAGCTTTAGCCATTATTGAGTTACACTTGTCTGAAGGCATCAGGCAGTCAGTCAGTCGGTAGAAAATTCCGTTAAATAATTAAAAATCTGTAAAAACTTGTTGAAAACGTTTTGGGTCGATCTGAAAGCTTGTCTGGGCTTAATTTTACCTAACCATTACTGCCTCATCGTCGTCAGAGGTTGGTTTTTGGGTGATGTTATTTCGTGGGCCATGCCTACTCCTTTGTGGTCCCTACTATACAGTACTATCGTACTGTATGATTACAAAAAAATTGGTTTTACTAATTTAACAATCACAGAAGTTTATGCTGGAGGATAGTTTTAGCAACTTCACAAAAATTTGGACCTCATAATTACTCACTATACAGTATGCAAAAATTAGATTCAGACTTTTGAGTCTATGCCCTTTATCTAAAATTTGTACAGATGAGCTTTACAGGAGTGCCACATACTGTAGAGTCTGATTGTCAGACACATCCACTTTTTATAATCATATTGTACTAGATGTACCTGTGCAAAATGTGCTTATTACTAAAACCATTGTTGTGTACCATTTGTGAATACTGTGGTAGTAGTAGTAGTAGTAGTGGTAGTTGAAAGACATTAACACTGACTAGCTGTAAATGCATTAAGGTGGTAGCATTTCAGTGCTATATAGTAAAGAAACATTAGCTCTGGTTTATAAAAATTCAATATCTGTTGAATAGCTTCGATGCAAATTGTAATAATTTCATTCCACTACTACCTGTATAGCTCTACTCCTTTAGGTGTGAGGGGTACGTAAGCAAATGATAAAATTATGAAGCCATTTATGTAACTTTTAGACAAAGCTGCTGATAGTGGCCAATATTATTCTAAGAAAATGTAGTCACAACAAACATACTGACACCACTCCTGGATATACACATTATGTTTGTAGTTAACAGGAATTGGATTGTGCAACTATGTGACCAGCTGTTTCCAGGGATGGGTACTTTAAATTTTCATAACTTCAGTGATTAAAAGTATGGACCTTTATCAGTTGAAATCAAGTCATATATTCACACTTCAGTTAATCTATTAAGAAAGGTTCCTCTTTGTTGAGCTGGTAAGATGCCAAATACTTTTTGTGCAAAAGGTGAATTGGTTCATACTTTGAAGTCTATAGGAAACCATGTACTGGACAATGGACTGCCTGAAGAGAAGCAAACTTATCAACAGCTTATATCTCAACTGGAAAAACTAGTTGATAACAAACAGCAGAAATTCCAACAACGTCCATTATGAATCTGGCTATTGATTTGAAACACTGGTATTGTTCGACCTTCACAATTAATAATGCTGAAGCCTGACTTGAAGATTACAGATGCCAAAATATTGGATCGTAATTATCTGAAAGTATTATGCACTTGTAAACTAACTTATTTTATTTTTATTTATTATAGCTTTACAGCACAAGTGCTGAAGGTCTGTAGGACACCTGGTCCTACAACCTGCTCAAAGACATTTGCTACATAAGGTGTGTTTGAAAAGTTGCAGGAAGGAGAAAAAATCCATGACTGGACCTAGGTAGCCTCGAACCTGCAGCCATTTGATTTACGCTTGAACGTTTACAGGAGCGGTCAGGATGTTTTCTCCTTGTTATTTTCATGTAATTATATCCATAGGAATTCTAGAGAGTGACTCATTATCTCTAAGTACCCCAAGTAGAACCAAATGGACACTAGTTAATTTATTAAAGCTTTACAGCACAAGTGCTGAAGGTCTGTAGGACACCTGGTCCTACAGCCTGCTCAAAGACATTAACACATGTGTCACTTGATAAGAATCATACTGGAATAGTATGAATGTAACACTGAGACAGGATGGGAAGGGCCTTGGGCAGTGTTACATTCACTCATCTCATGCTCAGACCCATCTATACGTCAAAGCTCAGAATCGTCTATAAGCATACAGCAGGATATAATACGAAATTTCATTGCTGAACATACAGTAGTAGCTCATGTGAAAACAACATGTACAATATCATATTTACCCAGTTCAGCTCAAAGGTTTCTTGGCAGAGCCATCGTTGGGTGTAGGACAGTAGTAGAAAGTTTTAAAGGACTCTGGTTCACCATTGACAAAATGTCAGCTATATGTACACCCTTGCCCGGTGCTGCTGAAATAGAAGCTCCCTTGGACAGAATGAGCCGAGAAGATGTTGGTGTCCACTCCAGCCCCAAACTGCTTTGTCAAAACTGAAGAGTCTTTTCCTCATATTGTCAAAGGCAACGCCACACAAAGCCTTTTGTTCCCTGGGAATGCTCCAAAGAAGCACTCCTTCAGTGGTGCCCTCACTCTCCTTTTCTTCATGAGGCTGGGAATCTTAAAGAAGACCTATTCTGGCTGCTACAACCTGTATCGTAGGTCTAGGGTCTTTAGCTCCGAAGTTCAAATTGTCAACACCAAAGCTATTAGGAGGGCTAATGCTCCCTCCTGTAGTTTGAGGTAGTTGGTGTACTTTGTTATGTAATAATATTACTTGGTAATATTATTACCAAGTAATATTATTATATAACAAAGTACATCAACTAACTACCTCAAACTACCTACCTTTGTTATGTAATAATATTACTTGGTAATCTTATTAATATTATTACTATTACTTGGTAATATTATTACCTCATTATTATTGTTATTATTATTACCTCATTACCTGGTTATGTAATATTATTACTTGATATTATCACTTGGGTATGTAATTTAATATTTACAGCCAATCAAAAGTTTCACCATACATTTCCTATGATGAAGCCATAAAAGTGTGATGACCATTACAGCCCTTTCCCGAACTTGTAATGGAGCCAAACTGTATATGTCTTTTGTTGACACCTTTGCTGTTACCCCTCCCTAATCATCTGGTTGGCTGAAATGTTAACTAAATATTTTTAGCTGTTTTTCAGGATCCAGCTCAACTTATACAAACTATAGTAACAGATTATGTCTTTTTCAAAAGTAACTAACATCCCTGTGTGTGTGGGATGATCAAAGTACCATGCTGGGTGATAACTACCTTATCATCCCAGTGGGAATAAAACTTGAAACTAGCCATGTTACTTGAGCAGGGAAAGGCAGACTGGGTAAGATAGATACATTGTACTGGTACATAACACATTACCTTACTAATGCACTATTGCCAACACTGAGCAGCATACAGCACCATACAGACATGGGTCTTAGTACGCGAGTACTTATACTTAAGAAAGTACTTGTAAAGTTACTGTTAATTATCCCAATGTTATACTAAGTTCTTTGCTAAGTACTTGAGTAATTATAAGTATTGTTTTTGTAGGTTAGAGACCAAGCACATGGATCTTAAAAGCGAAGCCAAGATTTTTAAAGCACGAAATTCCAAGGGTATGGTCTCTAACCAACTTTGAGGGTGTTTTATGTGTGCATGGAGCCATTGGGTTTCATGTCATTTTAAAATCGTCACACAGTCTTAACATGAGTGCATGAGGAAGACTGAACATGTTTTCGTTGAAGAGCTAAAGAGAAATCAAAGCTAGTGTCGTATCACTGCTTCCTGAAGACAGACACTAGTGAAGATAATCATGTTGACAAGGAAACTGACCAGTTGCTGCCATTGCACGTGCCATGGTGCCACAGCAGTGTGAAGAACAGTTGCATTAATAAAACAGTTTGAAGACATGGTTTGAGTGATTACGATGGCAATGAGATGTCACAAGTTGTTGGCTTATTAGGTAGTTGTGGCACAGCAGTAGTATATGAAAGACCAGACATAGTTTCGTGTACAGACCACACCCACATTATAGATGATGTAAAATAACCATTCTACAAAGAAGCTTACCCATCTAGGTCTCATTGTAAAGTCCATCTTGCAGTGGGCAAAGTCACCCAAGCCAACACAAGTTTAACCACTCCATTCATGCCTAAAGCAATTCGATTATGGGAGGTACCACTTAATGTTGTTTGTCAGGATGAACAGTGAGGTCCAGCAATATCACGGAAAATTCTGTTTAGTGCCTATCTGTTTATAGGTATCTATTAAACAGTAGAACCCTGCAATTGTGATACATGCTTGCATGGGAGAGCATAGCAAACCAATGATTGAAAGTGAGATTTGCAATACCTGAGGTCTTTCTGCTAGCAAATTTTTAACCAGTTAAGAACCTGCCGGCTAGCAGGTCTTTTAGTAGTGGATTTTAAAGACCTCATTATCTCCCCAAGATCAAAGCATTTTATGAATACCATTTTCTAAGTACTTTTAAATATTGTTGATCCGTGTATTTTGGGGCCATTCTCAAACCTAATAACCAAAACCGAAAGGTAATAGGCGCTTCGCGCGCTGCGCGCGCGAAGCGCCTATTACCTTTCGGTTTTGGTTACTATGCATAAGGCAATTGGAATTCGCGAATTCTTATGACCTAACTGATTATGTCCTAAAGTTCCTGTTGATCCCAAGACTGAAAGAAATGCTTACAAGCTATAGTGGTTTGTTATTTTGATGTAGATTTATTATTTGCGAGTGTAATGGATGTTAACTTATTCTAAATAATACCCGCCATTGGTGTGATCGTTTTGGCCGTTTACCGTCCACCGCCCGCATGTTGCTGTCAGTACTAGAATATTCCATTATTCCGTATTCTTCCACGTTTTCCTTGCATATTGTGTAGGCTTAGAAAAACGATCTTGTATTAGCTAAAGGGTGCCAAGTGAGGTATCGAGTCGATAGGATGGGAATCAGAATGGCCTTTCTTATACCTATATAGGCTAAAGAGTAATACGCTAGTTAGCTAAAGCTGCTTCTCCTGTACGTTGTTTTGTGTAATCGATCTGGTTTCAGTATTACTGTTTCCCCATAGATAATATACTATCTATAGTATGGTTTTCCTTAAAGACTATTAGCTATATCAGGGATGAGGGGTGCCAGGGAGAGAATGTTGTTACACAATTGTTACCCTGTGTATCCACTCATGTCCTTAAAGAAAGGACAACTTTCAAGTGAGAAGTTCATACACTATTCCACCTGTCCAAAGCAGTGACCTGGCCAAGAAATGTTGACCGGTTCCACCATACCGGAGTCTTCCCCATGCTTGTGCAAGGGATGCAGAGGCAGTTTACAGAATCAATACCTCGCAGGGGTGTGCTGGAAGGGGTGCCATAGAATGGTAGAAGAAGGATAAGTCATTTAGACAGACACACAACTTTGTTCACTCTGGTGGCGTATCTAGACCAATTGGTTTGGTAGGGCATCCTGTGCCTGCTGCCAAAGGAAACCCCACTGATCTAGGAGAGTATGCCCTCTGAATGACTTTCTTTTCAATTAGAAGCCTAGCTGTATAAAAGACCGTCGCTTTCTGTGTAACTGCATGCGGTACTTGTCCGCTGTTGTATTAGAGTACATGTATCTCAATTTTACATACAAACACCGGCCCATCCCTTGGCATGCCACTGGTTCACTTAGACATGAATGTGCATTACCAATTTTGCACATTATAAAGAACAATAGTAAGCAAGAACATCAACCAGTATGTCAGTGCATAGTAATTATGATAACACAGATATTTTTAGTGCAGTGGGACCTCCGTTATCTGAAACCTAATGTTTTCAGGAAGTCATAAAAGTGTTCAGATAAGTGAATTATTCAGATAACTAAAGGCCTATATACTGTACGTAGCTCTATTTAAATATTCTAATAGAACATACAGCTGTACTCAAAATACTCTAATAGAACAGTCATTCCCAATGTCCAATAAACAAGGGTACGGATAAATATATGAGGCTGTACTGTAATTGTTAATTTCTGTAGATAATATTTGACCGAGTATTCAACATGCACAAAGTGGAACCAGAAATGACTGTTCAATTAGAGTGTTTCACGTGTTGAAGGAAGCTCTGCATAGAAACATAATGGGCTGTTTCAATTAAAAGAAATGGTTTATGTGAACATTTTTTATTATTGCCTGAAAACACTGGATAACCAAGTGTCTACTGTACGCAGCAGCTGAGTAGTCTTCTTTGTATGTTAACGTGCAAGGTTTTGTGTGTAGGCATATGTGCGTGCATGTGGGGTAACCTTTAATTCAGAGAAGGACTTAATGGACTAAGTTTTATTATTCACAGGTATGAGAAGTGGAACAGTCAAGAAATACCTACTGTATGCTGCTGCCACAGAATAACTTCAGTTCCACCAGCAAGATTTGATCGTCGCTGTACATATAAGCATGTTGTCTCATGTAGTTGAAGTGACATCAGCACAGAGAGGTTTGTTTTGTGTATGTGTGCATGCATGTTTGTGTGGTGTGGGACATCAAGGTCAATGCAAGTGGTAAATACCCGGCGGAGATAATTTAGTGCATACTGTGTAGTAGAGATGTACCAATCTAACATTTCTGAACTGATTCAAAAACATTTATTACCGATCTTACGTCAATGTTAAATGTGCTGGAATTTGCAGCATGTAGGTGGCTAGTTCCTAGGAATACTCTCAAACTTGTCTAATGGCCAAAATGTTATATAGAATGATCACAGGAGTCAGTGCCAATGGTAGTGCAGCCTCAATTACCCAACCCAGATGATAAGCCACCACAAATATTGCATCCTCCCACTAAGATTTGGCTCTGTGCTTGAATGGTTGTAGGCTTGGTGTTTTTCAAGTGTTTTAATATATTTCATGCATGTAGTAGCATTTTGTATTTCATTTTTATCTGACATAGTTCACAAGAGTTGAAGGGTAAGTGCACTAAATAGAAATGCTTACTCGCATGCGTAATTATATGGCTTCTTGTAGTTTTAACAAAGAAAATGATAGCACTTTAGCCCTATTACAGTACTGATTATTAAGTTAAGAGCATTATAGTTAATGAAAGATTAAGTCCAGTAGTATACTTAAAGACATGGCCATTAGGAAGATTGGAGTCGAATCGGTGTTTTCTACAAAATATCGGTTCTATCGATTGTGCTCAGTTTTTCCATATCAGTACCGATCCGATACTAGACTGGTAGATCAGTACAACACTACTGTGTAGTAAAGCTGATATAATTGCTTCCATTATAGAGCTGACACGTATTGAGAGGTGTTTGTAATGACATGAAGTAGATCACATGCAGAGGTGATGCCACAAGTGTTTCCCTGACTAGAAACTACTGATGGTAGCAGGTGAGCAATAATCAACAGCTGATCAACACTATAAAATTATTGTATATACCAGCTTAGCTTGTTGTAATAATCATGCTATCCACATACGGTACTTCATGCTTCATGTAATGTGCGAAAGAATAGAGCTGGACAGTGCATATGCGTTATCCTTAAAACCACAGTGTACATAATTTGTATTGACAATTTTGGATCGATATAACTGCTGTATTCTGCAGATCAGGCGTGATTTGCTCCAATAGAGCACTTAAATACTCTAATATAACAGTCAGTTACTCTGGTATAGTATTCACACTGAAAACTTGACCATATAAAATACCATCATAGTTATACTTTCCATTCATCATGAAATATAATCCTACATGTGTGCGTTCGTGCGTGCGTGCGTGCGTGCGTGCGTGCATGTGTGTGTGTGTGTGTATGTATGTGAAGCAAATGCCAACTTACTTCCAATGTGTTAAACACAGAGTGAGATTGAACTTCAGGTGCTGACATCTTTACTTTTAAGGGTGACATGGTGCGGGGTATATGTACTAATCCTGCCTGTAGGAGAATGGAAGGGCATGACCATAATTATATGTATACGGCATGAGTTTTTGCTTTTAGATTATTTTTTCCGCTTGTCTATAGTGTCACTCACACGTTATAGTGTATTATAGTAATATTAAAACTTACCCTTTGCAATGACAAGCAGCAAGTTTCAGTTACACGTCTGAGGTCACATGGCACAGTACACGGGAACAATCCAAAGAAGGTTAGTGATCATGTGATGCTGGCCATGTGATTTCCTGTCACCCCTAGGTGGCACGGATGCTTGACACATTTTGGATGCTGTGTACTAATATTGACAGTGCTACGTGTCCCAAAACGTTTCTAGTAATTATTCTCTTGGCAATATTATTTTGTGCACTATGAAACATGATTTTCATATGTTTTATTGTTTGTACATGTGACCGGATTTGCAAATAGGGATCTTCCACACACATCCAATTTACGAACTTGGACACCAACATGGCTTAGTGGCTGGAGAAAATGTTAGGTTTTAAACACTAAGTTATGATGTTCCAAGTTCATAGAATTGGATGTGTGTGGAAGATCCCTTTTTGCAAATCTGGTCACATATATTTATTGATAAAAGTAATACAAGTCATGCATAATCATATAATTGTGAAAATTTTGGGTTACAATCATTCACAAAAAGTACATCATCCTGTATGTAGAGTATTTCCAGTCCATTCAGTGTTATCAGTCCTTCCAGTTGGCTGACTGTACCAACTCCTCCAGCCTCCAGTCTGTTTAGTTTCTCTTGAGTGACTACTATTCATCAAATGGTTCCAATCCATCCCCAAAACTAGGTCAACAACATGCAGTAATAGAACACCCACCCCAAACTTTACCACACCTAATAATTTTTCTGTTACTTTTCCATCAAATTGTACCCATGGTTTAAGTCCAAAAGATCTGACTACAGAGAAAGAACAATGCTAAAAATTAATAATGAATACCTTGAGATATGTAGTATCAGACTTGGATCTGAACCAGCTCTCTACAAGATTTGTTGTGAAACTATAATGTAGCTATACATCACAACAACAAAAAATGCTCTACTCAGCTTACCATGGCCAATTATTAGTTTTGGAGCTTTCCCCACTGCAACCTACTGAGGACTTGTTGGATGTTATAGACCACTGAAATGAGCTGATAGTATTCTATTGTTCCTGGAATATCACGTGGCAGGAAGCAAATAAATAGAATACAAATTAAAGTGGTTTATTGACAGGGTTGTTGTGCTGGTGCTGCAGTCCGCTGTAACATGGGACCAGAGGCATGGCAGCAAAGCTGCGGGAGTTCATCTGTTCCAAACTACTACGTTGAAGGCTGAGCAACAGTCTACCTTGAAATCTCAACTCTAGAGTAGATCCAACACAGAGCAGCCCACACTGTAACAAATACATGTGATCCCACTGTAATTTCATGGACCATGCAGCTGGACTGGGAATCACTTGAAAATAGATGAACAAATTTAACCTGTTTTGTTTGAAGTGAAGCATGTGGAATGTTACACTTAAGAAATCCTAGGATTCTTAGGTGGTATGTAATTAATGTGAGTGTTCCATTTCCGGTCTGACTAGATACATTGAAATTATACACACATCTTGGTCCAAATCACATTTGCCTGGTGGCTATGGGCATGGTTTCACATGCATAGCTAGGCTTATAATTGAGATTTCGTTGATCTTGGAGTTTTGGCATTTGGCCTGATTCAAGGCTAGCAGTCAGACACATCCTTGAATTTGTGCAACAGAAAAAATCAATTCACTATTGAATACAGCATTAGTCCACTGCACCGGCTGTTAATAACTCCATACATACAATTCGCAGAATATAGCCCCTTTGCGATCTGCCAAAATATTTGCTCCTCTCACACTGCACAAAATTCTTCAAGTTTTAATTCAGCTGGCTCTTTCCTGTTACCGGTGTCTTCCTGCTTGCTTTATTTGTACACTGACATATGACTTGAAAAGCCGGCCCAGACTGTTTTCTAAAGTCAAAATGAGCAAACCAGCTCAGATAAAGTGCCCTTCTTGGTATATCCGTAGATGAACCAAGGATGAACATCACTGATACAGCTCATCCCACAATTAATACTTCGTTACTAAAGAACCCACAATCGATCCTTTAATTCTTTTTATCTTATGTAAGTTATGTTTAATCACCCACTGGAGGTGCCACTGATAACTCGTAAGGGCAGTTTCAGCAATGGTAAGTTGCAAGCTTCAATTTGAGAAAGCGTTCAGTTCCGTAGTTTAGTCCATCATTCCGTTCCGTTCCGTTCCGTATAATAGCAACCTGATATCGTTACTAAATAGACCATTATGGTATATGGTCACATTACGTTATTTTGACCAATACGGTCTATGTTACTCACATGGTAGGTTACGAGGTTTTACTAGACCAGGCGAGTCTAGGTTTCTTCCTCTCTGGTTTAGTCGAGGCATGCGAGGTGAGCTTTGAGGGCACTCGGGGGACGGTACTCTTTCTACTTTGAAGCAGAGCGTATTTCTATGACCATGGCGTGGGTTGATTGCACAGAGGTTAGTTGTAGGGCTGATTATCACGTGTGGCCTTCATCCATAGATATACAGGTTACTCTTTTTAATATTGTGGGGCTACCTCTTCTTTCAGACGTTTGTTCCCATGGGTCTATGTCAAGGGCTGCTTTCCTGGTCATCAGACAGTTGATTGGAAGTAAGCTATTTCATGTGTCAGTGCACACACCATGGTTGTATTCTGGGTTCAAATATAGTAGTAGCCTGGGCATCTGCAACCTGAAGTGTTGTCCATTTTGTGTACGTACTGATGTACATCCATCCATTTAGCAAGTGTATTGCAGGTCTTAAGTGGTAATGCGTGAGAGTCAGGTGGGACTTTGAATGCCAACATCTTCACCTCTGAGATAAGCAGTGCTGGTACCACCACAGGAAGATTGCCTACAGTGACCCATTGAGTATACACATGGATAGTGCATGTCCCTGTAACTACGTAATTAATACAGCTTGTACATGCCAAAAGCACCAGCCTGGTAATAGGGAGGCAATGTTTCTCCAGTATTAATACCCAGTTGTTGTTGTGCAAGAAACTGTTCTCACATTGTCACCTTTAAGTGGGGGGCTGCATAGTGTCAACTGAGGAAGCATCCAGAAGAGGTTGGTCACCATGGCATTTGATTACATAACCAAACGTTTTTCCATGTGTTAAACCTTGTGTAACAGATAGGAAAGCAATGTGAGAAAACCCGTAAGGTCCCTGGGACACACTAGTATGGATGTGCGATAGAGGAGGTGTCAATGTTCAATTAGTTCAACATGTGGTTCAACATTTGTTTGAGGTCATTAGATGAATCAAAATTTCTAGGTATTTTGAATTCTGAGTCTACAACATTCCTGTAGACATATTGACTAGATTGAAGCTTATGTATGTAGGTTGGTCTGACTGTAATACTTTTTTTATAAGTGTTATTTGTTTTTATGATACCTAACAGAGTCTGTGTCATGTGGTGTAATTGGAGTTTGCCATAATCTTTCTCTAATTGTATATATACATTGTACATGTACGAATGTAGTTGTAGTAATATGTATGGCAGTGTGTGTGTGTGTGTGTGTGTGTGTGTGTGTGTGTGTGTGTGTGTGTGTGTGTGTGTGTGTGTGTGTGTGTGTGTGTGTGTGTGTACATGCGTGTGTGATCTAAAAACCAGACGACACTACGGTGTACTTACTGTGACAATGCGAGGAGTACTGGCTTAAGATTATGATTGTGGCTTTAGTGTGTGTTTGGATAATTGTATGGGTGTGTACTATCTTAAAAATGTAATAACAGATGCAGCTTTGCGACGGTACTTAGCAAGTACCAGAAGCCCATAAGCACCCCAAGGAGCAAAGCAGTGTTTCAAGCGAATCGGTGTGCACATATCAATGTTTGTGCCTTGCGGCCCCTGTAAGTATGACTGTGCAAATCAGTGTTTCTGTTATTAGATATAGCTATTTAACGTATGTCAGTGTGTATAACTGTTGGCCAATTGTATAATTCTTACTGTGTATGTTTCAATATTAAAAAGCTATTTTCCTAACATAGCCACCCAGTTAATAAAAAATCAGGAGTTTTGTCCCTATTTTGAGTAGGCGTGTCAGAGGTGCTAGCTATGTAAGTTTGAACTCCGTCTAATTTAGCTTTATCCTTTTTGTATTATGCAATTTAGTTTTTTTATCCATTTTGTATTATGCAATGATTTGACATATAGAAACAACTGCTACCATGCGTTGGACATGATGGATCTATGATTGCATCAAGCACCAAAATTCTTATGTGAGTTATGTCAATAGTTGCATGTATGTGATGTGTTGTATACCTTGATGAGTCATACTGTATAGAGGAAAACTTTGGCAGGGGTAAACTCAGGCAAATAGCAAGCTAAATTACATTTAGCGAAATAAAGTTTGGCAAATTTAAGCTCAATATGTTTAGCTATAAAGATGCTAATCTGAGGTGCTACGAGTAATTTGCAGGTTAAACGCTGTAGCAAATCACCAAATACACCAAAGTTTTTCCCTGCCAAAGTTTCCCTCTGTACAGTGTTTGCTGGGGAGCAGGGTCATGTTTATATGTGTAGACGCATACACTAGAATGCTTGTCTGACAGTGTCCGTAGCAACTGCTTAGCAACTTTAAAAGGGAGTAGACAGCACAATTACCATTACAGACATTGTAAAATATGCTGCAAGCAGTCATTTTATAATGCTATACTGTAGTATGTACATACAATCTATAGTATTGAATTGTAGTTGAACAAAACTATTTTGTAAACACACATATGTACTTCTGTAAAGAATTGCAGTGTGGGTGCGTACGTGCATGTGTGTGTGTGTGGGTGTGTCAGTGTGTCTGTGTGTCTGTGTCAGTGTGTGTGTGTCAGTGTCAGTGTGTGGGTGTGTGTGTCAGTGTCAGTGTGTCAGTGTCTGTGTGTGTATTAGAACTGAAAATGTTGATCGACTCAGTGTACGTAGTGGACATCCAATGTTTTGTTCTGTTCAAACACTTGGCTCCCATGCATGTGTAGTATGGATAGAACCCTACACACATTTACATCGAGTTATGTGTCCATTTGTCATATTTTTCACCACTGACTGGATTGTAAAATGTGTTAAAAGCCAATCATGCCTGACATGATCTGGTCTTACATACGTGCTTTGTGAACTAAACTATTAAATGTTTTCCTACTGTGTCCACTGCATTTTCTATCTCTGTTAATGTTTAGACACTTGTAAATACATTTCTGTGAAGTAATTTTTAATACTACTTTATTTTATTTATTTAGGTAAGACAGCACCAGCCAGTGAATGACTGCTTTTCACCCCAGCTATGTTCTGGTACAATTTATACCTGGTTTAGCTGGGTGCTGTGAGTGGCTAGGGCAATGGGAGTGAAAATCATGCTCAAAGAAACAACAGTAGCGGTGAGTCCCCCACATTTTGTAAGGTGTATTGTGTCACAATAATTTGTGAGCGACTAAGTGATAAAGTGAACATGACATTTTGAATGTCTGTTTGCAGTAGGTGTACATCATATCAATGATACGGATTGGCTAACCAATCAGTAATTTATATGCCTCCTTTTTGCTACATAGCTACAGTGGAATGTTTCTATTGTGGACACTTTGGTACCCAGAATTTTGAGATAAAACTGTAGAGGAAAGACTGGCCTATTTTTCTATTGTGTCCTTAATTTGGAGAGTTTGTAAGAGTGGTTTTTAGGCAGCAACGTATATTTGATAATCCGTTTAGCTACCATTTAGGTTGTATCATAGTAAGTGTGTATATACATACAGCTGTATCAGAGTTGAAACTGGGTCACTACTGCTGACCTGGACGACCCACTGATCTGAACTGACCCAGATATTATCCGGTTTTAAACCAAGGTGTACATCAAGAGCAATAGTTTGGGTGCTCCACTAGCTAGGGTAGGTAAGTTAATTCACGATTGGTTAGTGGTCACGTAAGTGTACAGATGATAAAACACAGGTAGGTGTGGCTTAGTGCATGCCTGCAGACTTCAACAGACCTTTCTGAAAATGAGTGTGGCTCCAGGTATGTCTACAGACATTCCCATGCATTCCCTATAAGTAGGCATGGTTAAGTATGAAACTGGACTGCGGCAAGGGTGGATTAGAGTATGACGCAGAAATACATTTTATCAATGGATTAGTGAGTGTGGCTCCACGTAATCATACAGGCAGCAACGGACATGGCCTTGTGCATACCAACACACCTTACTGATAAATAGATGTGGTTCCATGTATGCCTACTACAGACGATAAAACACAATCCCAATAAGTGGGCATGGCTGGCAAGTCAACACATACGTACCCTTCCACAATGTCAAGCCATATAAGTGGGTCAGACCTGGTTCACCCCGACAAAATATGGCCTGACCCAGTTTCAACCCTGAAATTTATTGTGACCTGGAAATATTTTCTTAGTAACGGTCATGGCAACAGTTGCTAAGCGATTGTTGTTAGTGATCACCAATCCATATCATTTTATCAATTGTGCTGTTATTTGAATTATTTCCATTACCTTACAGTTGTGCATGTCAGTAACAAACCGATCATGATACTTGAAGCTTGCAGAAGTTATCGATGAATTATTATTGGTAAGTTGATACAATTACACTGACTTTGGTATCTTGTGATTGTATGTATATTCTATAGGAAGAGACTAGCGTACTCAATTAAAATAGAGAACAATGTCTCATTTTACAACACTTGTACCATCATTTATTAAATTTTCATCATGTATGTAAAATTGTCAGATATATATATATAATTTTTAGCTCACTAAGGTTAACAGATGTGCGTATGTGTCTGTTTTCACTCTACTTTTTATCTAATAGTAGACAGAAACCTGAATAACAACATAATCGTAACCGGCTGCATGCCAGACAGTTATTTGAGAGTTAATGCAATCAGTGTATATATGCTTCATTTAATACATACTTAAGAATTGGTATATATCAAGAATATAATTATTTTGTAATTTATCATAATGTACTATGTACTGTTCTATATTATACGTATATATATTGTGAATAATGAGTTAAATCTCATCTTATTAATCAGCTGCGGTGAATGTATTAGAGCAGATAATGTAGGCCATTTTTCACAAAGACACATTTAATCCATGTACTGTGATGTCAGTGTCAATGGCCAATTTAGTGTCAGGTGACCTGATCACACAAAGGTTTCACTGTATGTATTATTAGAGTAGTATATGGGTATGTTTATTATGAATAAAGAGCAGTTATTTAAATTAAGCCCATTTTTATTACATGGCCACACTGTTTTTAATTCATGTGAGTAGCTGTATAGTTAGAATATATAATTAATTACACATATACACGTATAATATATTTCTGCTGACTATATACTGAACTGAAAGAAGAATATCTTTCTCACAATGTGCAAGTGGTATTCATGCAGTCACTTCATTTAGTAATGGGACCAAACTCTTGTACAACACATATTACTGTACATGTAATTTAACACAAAGTAGGCTAGCCAATTATTATTATATGGCAATATGTTCTCACTAGTAGTGTGGCAGCATAATACCGTACAGCGTAATAATTTAATGGTGGAAAACTTTTCCTCATCAAAGCTCACATGACTGGTTAATTATAATACTGAAGTCAGTGCATTCGTCAAAATTTTCCTTGACAATAATGAATTCGTCAAAAGTTCCCTCGTCAAGTTATTACGCTGTACGGTAGTGTGGCAGCATAATAGTGTAGTAGTGATATTAAATTTTTAAACCCAAACTGCATGCACTCCTCAAGGTACAACTTCACCCTCACAACATCTATCATATATTCATTTCCTTGACAAAAATGAACCTACTGTGTACATCAGCTTCTGATAACCTAACATTCTCAGATGCAATGGTAATAATACTTTATAACCTATGATCAATATACATGGAGGACTTGAACTTACTCTTCAGTTGAACTTTATTTTCATTTTTAAGGTACTTGAGTCTCATGATCACATATTTACAAGACGACCTGTATACAATGTTTGACATTATTCCTTCCATGGTATTTGTATGCTAGCATCTATTATAATTAAAATGATGACACAGGTTCTTGAAAAGGCCACATATAATATCACAGATGCGTAACTAAATTCTGAATTTCTGGAGCTGTTTCTACTTTGAGCTAAGAACTGACATCACTGGATGGTGTTGTTGATCTTGAATTCATCTATGCACTCGTAAGGTGACATATCATAAGATGTGTCCATTACATAAATAGTCACACTTATTCAATTGTGATACTGTACATCACAAGTCATATATCTTGCAAGCCAATTGTGTAGTACATTGTCCTGTCAAGAGTCAGTTTCTATCACCAGATCACCAAAACAGCCGTATCCTACTTGCAAGTGGTGTGATGTGTTTTACTTGTTAGTGTGCATTCTATTAGATTAATTTTTATTTCTTAATGGACCAGACTTCACAGAAGATTGTGAGTGATTATTATTATGAATCCACAGTCTACATACACAAGTACAGTTTTACAATTTAAGGGGGAAACAACTGAGAGGTAGTGAAATGTCATGTAATGTTATATTGGTGCGACTATTTGAGATGTATGCTTATAATTATATAACCAGTGTACAGGTGTATGCATAATAGGTAATATTACAGATAGTGAAGGCCAGTTGACCACCTGTTGACTCATATGCATAAATAACCTGACTAGCTCATAGCAGTTTGAACTTCTCTTTTTACAGAATCCTAACCATTTACACAATACTGTATACATCATCAGTTGCAGGAATCATTAATTTTGGTGATTTCGTTACATGATAATATTTAGTAACATTAGCACTTAGGAATCAGAATCAGTCTTACTTTTGATGAACACACCTAATTTCATATATAAATTCACCAAATTCAATTCTATCATCAAATTCAAGCTGTCCATGAAGTCATCACCCTTAAAATTTTGAAAAAGTCCTTAATATATTAACAAAAGCCCCAATTGATTTAGACCATGGCTTCATAAGAGGTTACACGCTATGCATTATCACCCAAATCCTCATGACTGTTCTGACAATTTTACATACCAGCATACTGGCTGAAGGCAATCCCACAACCATCTTTAGGCTTGGCCTTTTCTCTACATGACTTTGTCATTGCCCTTCGCCTGTGGTAGGGTGTCCCTCTGTTTCCTTTGTCACCACTTTGCACTTGCTTATATACCATTGATCAGTTTGGTGACCATCTCCTTGGTTGTTCACATCTCCCAATGCATATCCAATGTCAGTTACTGTATTACATCATGCTCTACTCCAAGACCACCCTGGTGTTCTCTGGGAGCAAGGTATTGCCTCTTCTGACCATTCTCATCCTGGGGATATTTATCACCCAGATTTCTCTCTAGGTCATCCAGCTTACTTCGATCCGCTGCTTCTAAGGCTGGGGTGGCTGCTGCTGCCGGTTAGGATCCACTATTTAGAAACTGTGATTAATCTTTTATTCCCAATTTGTGAGTCATTTGGTGTTTGGTCACCTTTTACCTTATCCACTCTATCCACTATATCACTGTTAAAATGACTTGTTTTGAAAGTTGGCTAGGAAACAATTGCTGCAATGCATATCTGTTACTCGTTGGAAATATAGTGCCAGAATGATTCTAAGGCACTATGCTTTGTGTCGAGAGGATGGCATAGACTTTGGTTAAGTTTTTTAATTACTGCCTGTAAGTAGCTAAGTTACTTTTAGTTGCTTGTAAGTAGTTTAGTTCTTGTACATAGGTTGATTTTATTTGTAACATGTATCAAAATAATACAAGTATTATAGCATTAGAGTGTGCAAATTTTACATACATGACGAAAATGTAATAAATGATGGTATAAGTGTTGTAAAATGAGACATTGTCCTTTATACAGTAATTGAGTACGCTAGTCTCTTCCTATAGAATATACATACAACCACAAGATACCAAAGTCAGTGTAATTGTATCAACTTAATAATAATTCATCGATAACTTCTGCAAGCTTCAAGTATCATGATCGGTTTGTTACTGACATGCACAACTGTAAGGTAATGGAAATAATTTAAATAACAGCAAAATTGATAAAATGATATGGATTGGTGATCACTAACAACAATCGCTTAGCAAATGTTGCCATGACCGTTACTAAGAAAATATTTCCAGGTCACAATAAATTTCAGGGTTGAAACTGGGTCAGGCCATATTTTGTCGGGGTGAACCAGGTCTGACCCACTTATATGGCTTGACATTGTGGAAGGGTACGTATGTGTTGACTTGCCAGCCATGCCCACTTATTGGGATTGTGCTTTATCGTCTGTAGTAGGCATACATGGAACCACATCTATTTATCAGTAAGGTGTGTTGGTATGCACAAGGCCATGTCCGTTGCTGCCTGTATGATTACGTGGAGCCACACTCACTAATCCATTGATAAAATGTATTTCTGCGTCATACTCTAATCCACCCTTGCCGCAGTCCAGTTTCATACTTAACCATGCCTACTTATAGGGAATGCATGGGAATGTCTGTAGATATACCTGGAGCCACACTCATTTTCAGAAAGGTCTGTTGAAGTCTGCAGGCATGCACTAAGCCACACCTACCTGTGTTTTATCATCTGTACACTTACGTGACCACTAACCAATCGTGAATTAACTTACCTACCCTAGCTAGTGGAGCACCCAAACTATTGCTCTTGATGTACACCTTGGTTTAAAACCGGATAATATCTGGGTCAGTTCAGATCAGTGGGTCGTCCAGGTCAGCAGTAGTGACCCAGTTTCAACTCTGATACAGCTGTATGTATATACACACTTACTATGATACAACCTA
>NC_089278.1:12656958-12689458 GCF_963678975.1 Dysidea avara | reverse complement strand
AAAAAGTATTACAGTCAGACCAACCTGCATACATAAACTTCAATCTAGTCAATATGTCTACAGGAATGTTGTAGACTCAGGATTCAAAATACCTAGAAATTTTGATTCATCTAATGACCTCAAACAAATGTTGAACCACATGTTGAACTAATTGAACATTGACACCTCCTCTATCATACATCCATACTAGTGTGTCCCAGGGACCTTACGGGTTTTCTCACATTGCTTTCCTATCTGTTACACAAGGTTTAACACATGGAAAAACGTTTGGTTATGTAATCGAATGCCATGGTGACCAACCTCTTCTGGATGCTTCCTCAGTTGACACTATGCAGCCCCCCACTTAAAGGTGACAATGTGAGAACAGTTTCTTGCACAACAACAACTGGGTATTAATACTGGAAAAACATTGCCTCGCTATTACCAGGCTGGTGCTGTTGGCATGTACAAGCTGTATTAATTACGTAGTTACAGGGACATGCACTATCCATGTGTATACTCAATGGGTCACTGTAGGCAATCTTCCTGTGGTGGTACCAGCACTGCTTATCTCAGAGGTGAAGATGTTGGCATTCAAAGTCCCACCTGACTCTCACCCATTACCACTTAAGACCTGCAATGCACTTGCTAAATGGATGGATGTACATCAGTACGTACACAAAATGGACAACACTTCAGGTTGCAGATGCCCAGGCTACTACTATATTTGAACCCAGAATACAACCATGGTGTGTGCACTGACACATGAAATAACTTACTTCCAATCAACTGTCTGATGACCAGGAAAGCAGCCCTTGACATAGACCCATGGGAACAAACGTCTGAAAGCAGAGGTAGCCCCACAATATTAAAAAGAGTAACCTGTATATCTATGGATGAAGGCCACACGTGATAATCAGTCCTACAACTAACCTCTGTGCAATTTCAACCCACACCATGGCCATAGAAATACGCTCTGCTTCAAAGTAGAGAGAGTAACGTCCCCCGAGTGCCCTCAAAGCTCACCTCGCATGCCCGAGAGGAAGAAACCTAGACTCGCCTGGTCTAGTAAAACCGCGTAACCTACTATGTGAGTAACATAGACCGTATTGGTCAAAACATAGGCGGATCTAGGAGACACTGTCAGGGGGGGCCAAGGGGGGGCAAGAAGTTTTAGTGCACAACAGTGTTTATTCTACTATGAGCTATGGGGAAATTCTAGAACACAAGTTAATGACGTTATATTCATTTGCATAACCTTATTCAGCATATAGCTGGATGAACCGTGGACATACAGTTTGTAAAACGGCTGTAGTTGGAAAAATTTTTAAAAATCAGACCTCCCAGGTTTGAATTTCAGAGCATTTTTGATAACACTTAGCTAAAAAAGTGTATGCTTTGCAATGCATACTAAGATTGGTTAGCCTATCTGAGATAATCTGTTTGATGGTAAAGTATGTACCAAATCAAAATAAGGAGTAGCTAGCATTGTTACGATTTGTAAATTGATGATATCAGAATTGCGACTGTTCTATTAGAGTATAGTGACTGCTCTATTAGAGTATCTCGATCTTTGTACAAAAATTCAAATTTATTTGCCTCACTTTCTTTATGGTGTACAGTTTAATTATACATGTTAACTTCATTTATAAGTGTTGTCTTCTATTTGCCCATTGGCTTTCTATACTTCTAAATAGTTTACACAGTGTGAATGCATGATTCTAGTTTCTGGTATACATATAGTACTGTAGGTCCAAGGGGGGCCAGAGAAGGGCCAGGGGGGGCACAGCACCCCTTGGCCCCCCCTCAGATCCGCCTATGGGTCAAAATAACGTAATGTGACCATATACCATAATGGTCTATTTAGTAACGATATCAGGTTGATAATAGTCCCCACCTTCTCTCGTCAACTGAAGCTAGCTACTAGGTGAGTGCTACATATGTATATGGGGCATATATTATAGAGGCCATCTCTACTAATTACAGCCTCACAAATTATGCACTAATGTGAAAAGCTAGCTATACAATGCATGTGAAATGACATCAATTATCAACCACATACACTGTAAAGTTTTAATAATTGAATAACTAAATAACACTTAGTCTATCTCTTACATATTGAGTGTTACAGTAGCTATTTCAACTTATTTTTGTACACTGTAGTTAAAATGCAAAGTGGTCAAGTTTCTTTCATGGCCATTGCCTTGCTATGTCTGTTGGGGCAGGAGGCTTATGGTCAAATACCAAGAGCATGTAGTGATGTTACAAGTCTAGAAAACTTGGAGTGTTGTCCAACTACAAGTGATGGTGTGTGTGGACAGGACGCTGGTAGGGGACAGTGTACTGATTTGAACTTGCCTGGATATGACATAAACAGTGCTGATGTGCGTCGCAATTGGCCTCACTACTTCATCAAGGTTAGTACTGATACTTAAAAAGATCCTAT
This sequence comes from Dysidea avara, assembly GCF_963678975.1. Classification (NCBI taxonomy): domain Eukaryota; kingdom Metazoa; phylum Porifera; class Demospongiae; order Dictyoceratida; family Dysideidae; genus Dysidea; species Dysidea avara. The sequence continues at coordinate 12,687,033 of NC_089278.1, read as the reverse complement.
GCATGACTCTACTATAATTGACTGTTATTATAATAATTGTACAATTGCTAGTTGTACTGACATGTACATTATTGTGGTTTCTCTTCACAGGTCTGTAAGTGCAATGGAAATTATGCGGGATATGACTGTAGTCGGTGTAAGTTTGGTTACTATGGACCTGATTGCTCTGAGTCACAAGTTCTTCCCCGACGACCACTTGCTACCTACACTGATAGTGACTGGGCTGAATTCATTAAAACTATTGTTCAGTCATGTTCATTTGACTCAGGGTATGTGGCTGTATTAGAAGAGGCAGTTCCAGGAACCACAAATCTCTGCATGAGCAATGTATCACTTTATAATTTGTTTGTGTGGCTTCACCACTTTGCTTCAAAAGATTCTGCTACACCAGGTAATGTAAATAAGTATGTAGTAAGCATCCATTGTATCTGCATGCAGTGATACTTGCGTATGTGTATTATGATGTAATTTGATGGCTCAAAACTTGAATTATGGTCACATACATTTCTGCACTTGTTAATTGACTTTTTAATCCTAATACATAAATGTACATACATCAATGTCATATGTATTACATTTTAGATGTATCGATTCGTTTGGATTATGCTCATGCCAGACCTGCATTCACAACTTGGCACAAATACTTTCACTTGTTGTTTGAGTGGGAAATACAACACATGTTAAAGAGCATGGGACACTTGGACTATCACACTTTCAGGCTACCTTACTGGGACTGGCGAATTGAAATTCAAAGATCTACTGGAATACTGTCAGATGATCTCTTTGCTGAAAAGAGGCTTGGGGCAACAAGGAATGTCAGTGGTTTTCCTCGTGTATTTGGAGATATTGTTGGTGATGGATAGAACACAATATGTTGGCAAAATTCTTTCAGATTTGTGATCCAAATGTTAATACTGGTCCCCTTCAACGTTGCCCATTCACAGGAACTAACCCTTGCAGTAGCAACAGTCCTGACTGGCTTACAAGTCGGCAAGTAAATCGTGCCATGACTTTTGGAAGATATGAAAGACCACCTTATAATTTTCTATCACGAAGAAACTATCGAAGTTTTGTTGATGCTAATGTTAACTTTAATATACGTAGATGCCGTAAAGACAGAATGTGTTTTTGTTCTCCCACTTTTGACCCTGAATGTTCCCTCACAAAGTCAAATGGCTCTCGATTGATTGCACTTAAACAATAGATGCATGGCATGGTAAGTACTGCATGATTTTTTATCATTGTGTATTAATAATTTCACTTTTCTTGTTTAGGTTCATACCATTACTGGGGCAGGTGATCTCGCCACAAATCTTCCTCTTGATAAGAGAGGACAAATGGATGATGTGGTATCATCACCAAATGATCCTCTTTTCATGCCTCACCATGTCATGGTAGATTGTATGTTTGATGAATGGCTGGAGCGACACCCTGATGCAGAGTATCCTAATGATATACCAGTGACTGTTCCCACCATAGCAGGACATCAGCATGATGACTTTATGGTTCCATTTTTCCCACTCAGTACCAACGTTGACATGTTCACACGGTCTCGTAATTTTGGATACTATTGTGACCTACCAAACATCATATAACTATGTGACTAATAATGAAAGACATTTTTATCCAACTAAACACTGTTGATAACAGGAATTTTATGGCAGCATTGATTGTAACTTATTATTACGTACTTACTATGAACAGTAGCAACATTGTGTTTTAGTACATAATTCCAGACTCACCAATGAAATTACACTATAATAGATGTAATTCTAGAATTGATTGTATAGATACATGGTATAAATGTTACTATTAATATTTGCATTCTGTTTTTAATTATTTTTGTGCTAAAAATTTACACTATTCCATGAACCACACTTTCAAGAAACGAATGCTTCCAGGAATCACATACAACATTTAAAACTGGTGTAAACAACTAAAACATGGGAATAGAGATCATTGAAAAACAAGAGTCAAGCAAGTTACGTAGCATGTTAAACACTCACAGATCTCTATTTGGACTCAATGGATATGGCAAGCAGGAAGTGTGCAACACACAATCTTAACTATATTGTTGTAACTGCATCGGATCTGTAAAAGAGTCTTATAACATTTCCAAATTTCCGCATGTTTCAACATTGATTATTCATAGCTACCTGTTCATAATGTTTACTTTAGCTTATCACTATAAATTTGCACTAAACAATAGTGGCATATTAGGGATATAATGTCAAGCAGGTGTATATCTTGTTTACAAGTCAAGTTCTGGGTTGCCATTAAGGCTTACAATGTTAACAGTGCTGTTGTGTAGAATAGAACAACAATAAAAACTGAAAAAGCTGTGCTTCTCTTTTACTAATTGACAAAAAAATCTTTAAACAATTCTTAGCAAGTACCATACATTTCTATGTTGAGTAATGGCTACACTTGAAGGAAAGGAAGTATCTTAAACAATTAAACATGCATCATATCTTAATAGCAACACAGAAGATTAATTATTATAGGTTTCTTGTACTAATTTAGTTGACATAACTGTTATTAAGTTACAAACACTGAATTAGGTCATCGGATGCTGCTCAGTATTCTTTTTCAATTGTTTAAAAGATTAAAGTCTAAAGTCTAATGATCACAAGGAAGCAGTCAATAAGAGGCTTTACAATGAGTGTCTAAGCTTAGGAATCTAAAGATTACAAATAATAGAAAAATCATTAAAAAACTGAAAAACCTGTCCTTTTGTACGAAAATTTATCTAACTTCCCTAAAGAATTGTTACAAGTGCCATGCACAAATACTTGAATATATAGTTAATCTTGAGTAATGGCTTCATTTGTTTCATGGTGGGGTGTAGTTTGTGCCCATGAAGATTCCCTGTTTTGGCAATTTCAGTCACAAATGTTATAACTATAACATAATCTTCTCCTAGTTTCTATGGCCGAGGATATAATATTATGTACCTGTAAGTTTATTTTGACAAATGTCAGCTATGATAAAACAATAATAAAAAGGAAGCTGTACGAATGCTACTTGGTAGGATAATTAATCATGATCATTAGAGTTTTACAGTGACCAGCACTGAATATCTTACAGCAATTTGTGCTGCAGCCTTTGGATTACCTTATACCATCCATGATATACTGTAGCCCTGACTGTACAGTAAAATTATGCCTTTGATGCTGAATTAGTACAATATTCAGCTAGAAATATTTGATATTCTGCTATTAGGATATGATGCATGTTTGATTGTTTAGGACACATCCTTTTCTACCACAGAACAAGTGAATTCCTTATTCAACATTGTTTTTATCGAATCATTTATGTCACTAGCGATTTCTTTAAGGAAGTTAGATATAATTTCATCCGTTTTGATGATTGTTACATTTTTAATCTTTAGACTCCTATATAGCTATGTAGACTCTCATTGTAAAGCCTCTTAGACTCTTTGTGATCTTTAGACTCTAATCATTTAAATCCTTGAAGATAAAAATCTAGTGTGCTAATTGCCTCAAGAATTGTTCATATCCCACACAAATGAACATGTGGAAAGGAAGCCACCAAAATTAATGATATCATATTATCTTCACTCACTTATTGCAAAGTCATGATGTCAGAACAATTATTTACACAATTAATTAAGGTAGCCAGGATAGTAGAATAGTCTATACGTTAATACTAGTATCCATTTCTTTAGCTTTAGGACACTTGACCAGTTGCAATTAGATCTCAATTTGCCTATCATGGAAATACTCCAAATCACTTGATGCAATTTTTTCAGTAGCCATTTGTGGTTTCCAAAAGGCTCTCATAGCTGTATAGCTAGCAGTGAATCATATATACGAATCAATACCTACGTAGCTCATCACAACATATCATATCTACATTACGTTATTCTATTGAATGTACAATGGTATATAGAGCCCCGTAACAAGCTGGGAAGGCTCTATCATGTGAACTCTTCACTGCAGAGGTAGCTACAGAAATACTAGCTGCTTTGCGCTTAGGCTAGCTACTCTAAACTAACAACATTTTTTTGAAATTTAAACACATCATACAACAACTATGCATAAAAACTTAAGTGATATAAAGTACACAGGATGTGGTACCACAAAGTGCCATGCATTGTCAACTACAACAATTAAACCATTACAGCATGATCTATCCCATTCATCTTACTACACAAGTCTCTATCATAGATCATAGTTTGTGGGTGTGTGTGTGTGTGTGTTTGACACACACACACATGCACACACACACACACACACACACACACACACACACACACACACACACACACACACATACACACACACACACACACACACACACACACACACACACACACACACACACACACACACACACACACACACACACACACACACACACACACACATACACGCATACGTACATGTATACACACACAGACACACACTAAGATTTATGATAGAGACTTGTGTAGTAAGATGAATGGGACAGATCATGCTGTAATGGTTTAATTGTTGTAGTTGACAATGCATGGCACTTTGTGATATCACATCCTGTGTACTTTATATCACTTAATTATTTATGCATAGTTGTTGTATGATGTGTTTAAATTGCAAAAAAATATTGTTAGTTTAGAGTAGCTAGACAAAGCGTAAAGTAGCTAGCCAAAGTGCAAAGTCGCTAGCATTTCTGTAGCTACCTCTGCAGTGAAGAGTCCACATGAGAGAGCCTTCCCAGCTTGTTACGGGGCTATGTATACCATTGTACATTCAATAGAATAACATAATGTAGATAATAATTATGGCATGTTATGATGAGCTATGTAGGTATTGATTCGTATATATGATTCACTGCTAGCTATACACATCCTCCTATATAGCTAAGAGGGCTTTTTGGAAACCACAAATGGCTACTGAAAAATTGCATCAAGTGATTTGGTGTATTTCCATGATAGGCAAATTAAAAAGAATTGAGATCTAATTGCCACTGGTCTGGTTTCCTAAAGCTAAAGAAATGGATACTTCGTATTAACGTATATACTATTCTACTATCCTGGCTACCTTAATTAATTGTGTAAATAATTGTTCTGACATCATGATTTTGCAATAAGTGAGTGAGGATAATGTGATATCATTAATTCTGATGGCTTTCTTTCCACATGTTCGTTTGTGTGGGATATGAACAACTCTTGAGGCAATTAGCACACTAGATTTTTATCTTCAAGGATTTAAATGATTAGAGTCTAAAGATCACAAAGAGTCTAAGAGGCTTTACAATGAGTCTACATAGCTATATAGGAGTCTAAAGATTAAAAAATGTAACAATCATCAAAACGGATGAAATTATATCTAACTTCCTTAAAGAATTCGCTAGTGACATAAATGATTCGGATAAAATCAATATGGAATAAGGACTTCACTTGTTCTGTGGTAGAAAAGGATGTGTCCTAAACAATCAAACATGCATCATATCCTAATAGCAGAATATCAAATATTTCTAGCTGAATATTGTACTAATTCAGCATCAAAGGCATAATTTTACTGTACAGTCAGGGCTACAGTATATCATGGATGGTATAAGGTAATCCAAAGGCTGCAGCACAAATTGCTGTAAGATATTCAGTGCTGGTCACTGTAAATCTCTAATGATCATGATTAATTATCCTACCAAGTAGCATTCAGTACATAGCTTCCTTTTTGTTATAGTTTTATCATAGCTGGCATTTGTCAAAATAAACTTACAGGTACATAATATTTATATCCTCGGCCATAAAAACTAGGAGAAGATTATGTTATAGTTATAACATTTGTGACTGAAATTGCCAAAACAGGAAATCTGCAAGGACACAAACTACACCCCACCATGAAACAAATGAAGCCATTACTCAAGATTAACTATATTCATGTATTTGTGACACTTGTAACACTTCTTTAGGGAAGTTAGATAAATTTTCGTACAAAAGGACAGGTTTTTCAGTTTTTTAATGATTTTTCTATTATTTGTAATCTTTAGATTCCTAAGCTTAGACACTTCTTGTAAAACCTCTTATTGACTGCATCCTTGTGCATGTGATCATTAGACTTTAGACTTTAATCTTTTAAACCGTTGAAAAAGAAAACTGAGCAGCATCCAATGACCTAATTCAGTGTTTGTAACTTAATAGCAGTTATGTCAACTAAATTAGTACAATAAACCTATAATAATTAATCTTCTGTGTTGCTATTAAGATATTATTACTAACACTTTACAGTGACCAGCACTGAAGGTCTGACAGCAACATGTGCTGCAGCCTTAGGATTACCTAACCTAATTTCAAGGACTTAGACTTATTGACTTGACCTAGTGACTGACTTCATGACTGAAATATGATGCATGTTTAATTGTTTAAGATACTTCCTTTCCTACAAGTGTAGCCATTACTCAACATAGACATGTATGGTACTTGCTAAGAATTGTTTAAAGATGTTTTTGTCAATTAGCAAAAGAGAAGCACAGCTTTTTCAGTTTTTATGGTTGTTCTATTCTACACAACAGCACTGTTAACATTGTAAGCCTTAATGGCAACCCAGAACTTGACTTGTAAACAAGATATACACCTGCTTGACATTATATCCCTAATATGCCACTATTGTTTAGTGCAAATTTATAGTGATAAGCTAAAGTAATCATTATGAACAGGTAGCTATGAATAATCATTGTTGAAACATGGAAATTTGGAAACGTTATAAGACTCTTTTACAGATCCCATGCAGTTACAATAATATAGTTAAGATTGTGTGTTGCACACTTCCTGCTTGCCATATCCATTGAGTCCAAATAGAGATCTGTGAGTGTTTAACATGCTACGTAACTTGTTTGACTCTTGTTTTTCAATGATCTCTATTCCCATGTTTTAGTTGTTTACACCAGTTTTAAATGTTGTATGCGATTCCTGGAAGCATTCGTTTCTTGAAAGTGTGGTTCATGGAATAGTGTAAATTTTTAGCACAAAAATAATTAAAAACAGAATGCAAAAATTAATAGTAACATTTATACCATGTATCTATACAATCAATTCTAGAATTACATCTATTATAGTGTAATTTCATTGGTGAGTCTGGAATTATGTACTAAAACACAATGTTGCTACTGTTCATAGTAAGTATGTAAAAATAAGTTACAATCAATGCTGCCATAAAATTCCTGTTATCAACAGTGTTTAGTTGGATAAAAATGTCTTTCATTATTAGTCACATAGTTATATGATGTTTGGTAGGTCACAATAGTATCCAAAATTACGAGACCGTGTGAACATGTCAACGTTGGTACTGAGTGGGAAAAATGGAACCATAAAGTCATCAGGCTGATGTCCTATGGTGGGAACAGTCACTGGTATATCATTAGGATACTCTGCATCAGGGTGTCGCTCCAGCCATTCATCAAACATACAATCTACCATGACATGGTGAGGCATGAAAAGAGGATCATTTGGTGATGATACCACATCATCCATTTGTCCTCTCTTATCAAGAGGAAGATTTGTGGCGAGATCACCTGCCCCAGTAATGGTATGAACCTAAACAAGAAAAGTGAAATTATTAATACACAATGACAAAAATCATGCAGTACTTACCGTGCCATGCATTTGTTGTTTAAGTGCAATCAATCGAGAGCCATTTGACTTTGTGAGGGAACATTCAGGGTCAAAAGTGGGAGAACAAAAACACATTCTGTCTTTACGGCATCTACGTATATTAAAGTTAACATTAGCATCAACAAAACTTCGATAGTTTCTTCGTGATAGAAAATTATAAGGTGGTCTTTCATATCTTCCAAAAGTCATGGCACGATTTACTTGCCGACTTGTAGGCCAGTCAGGATTGTTGCTACTGCAAGGGTTAGTTCCTGTGAATGGGCAACGTTGAAGGGGACCAGTATTAACATTTGGATCACAAATCTGAAAGAATTTTTGCCAACATATTGTGTTCCATCCATCACCGACAATATCTCCAAATACACGAGGAAAACCACTGACATTCCTTGTTGCCCCAAGCCTCTTTTCAGCAAAGAGATCATCTGACAGTATTCCAGTAGATCTTTGAATTTCAATTCGCCAGTCCCAGTAAGGTAGCCTGAAAGTGTGATAGTCCAAGTGTCCCATGCTCTTTAACATGTGTTGTATTTCCCACTCAAACAACAAGTGAAAGTATTTGTGCCAAGTTGTGAATGCAGGTCCGGCATGAGCATAATCCAAACGAATCGATACATCTAAAATGTAATACATATGACATTTATGTATGTACATTTATGTATTAGGATTAAAAAGTCAATTAACAAGTGCAGAAATGTATGTGACCATAATTCAAGTTTTGAGCCATCAAATTACATCATAATACACATACGCAAGTATCACTGCATGCAGATACAATGGATGCTTACTACATACTTATTTACATTACCTGGTGTAGCAGAATCTTTTGAAGCAAAGTGGTGAAGCCACACAAACAAATTATAAAGTGATACGTTACTCATGCGGAGATTTGTGGTTCCTGGAACTGCCTCTTCTAATACAGCCACGTACCCTGAGTCAAATGAACGTGACTGAACAATAGTATCAATGAATTCAGCCCAGTCACTATCAGTGTAGGTAGCAAGTGGTCGTCGGGGAAGAACTTGTGACTCAGAGCAATCAGGTCCATAGTGACCAAACTTACACCGACTACAGTCATATCCCGCATAATTTCCATTGCACTTACAGACCTGTGAAGAGAAACCACAATAATATACATGTCAGTACAACTAGCAATTGTACAATTATTATAATAACAGTCAATTATAGTAGAGTCATGCATAGGATCTTTTTAAGTATCAGTACTAACCTTGGTGAAGTAGTGAGGCCAATTGCGACGCACATCAGCACTGTTTATGTCATATCCAGGCAAGTTCAAATCAGTACACTGTCCCCTACCAGCATCCTGTCCACACACACCATCACTTGTAGTTGGACAACACTCCAAGTTTTCTAGACTTGTAACATCACTACATGCTCTTGGTATTTGACCATAAGCCTCCTGCCCCAACAGACATAGCAAGGCAATGGCCATGAAAGAAACTTGACCACTTTGCATTTTAACTACAGTGTACAAAAATAAGTTGAAATAGCTACTGTAACACTCAATATGTAAGAGATAGACTAAGTGTTGTTTAGTTATTTATTTATTAAAACATTACAGTGTAGCTATGCGGTTGATAATTGATGTCATTTCACATGCATTGTATAGCTAGGTTTTCACATTAGTGCATAATTTGTGAGGCTATAATTAGTAGAGATGGCCTCTATAATATAGCTCTATAATATATGCCTAATGAGACTGACCCATATACATATGTAGCACTCACCTAGTAGCTAGCTTCAGTTGACGAGAGAAATAATTAAGCCTTCAATTGATATTCCCACGATAGCTAATGAATCCAGAAGTTTTCAGTTAAGCTGCAGTTTGTACTCATGATTTTGTCTAATGTTCCACGCTTTATATACTTAGTGTTTGCATTGTATGCGTGGGCTACAGGATATCCTGCTACCTAGCTACTTCATCCAATTTTTTTTTTGAAAACTTCCGTCGCAAATCCGGACTAATTCGTGTGCGTACGTTGTACGTGATCTAAACTTCAATTTAAACTTTCTAAAGATTTTAAGGCTTTGCAGCACAAGTATACCTGGTCCTATATGTATTTATTTATTTATTATTATTAATTAGCAAAGCCCACCAGGGGCAACACGCTAATGTGCATTACAAATCACAAATTGTTTAGCTTATCTATAATGTTCTTAAAAGTGTCAAGGTTAATTGTGTTAATGTTGTCAATTTTCAAGTTATTCCAATCAATAATTGTTCTTGGCAGAAAAGAATACTTATATAAATCAATTCTGGATTGCAGCTGTGCAAATTTGAAGGGATTATTGGCACGAGTATATGATATACAGGGGTTGGCTGGGGTAAACAATGGTTTGGTAGCACCAGTAAGTTTCTTACAATCTTGAATAATAATATACATAGGCGGCGGAAAGGGGGGGGCTAGGGGGCTAAAGCCCCCCTTCGGTCTGCTGAGGGGGGGCTTAGCCCCCCCTCAGAATGATATCACACCGAAATTATCTTTCTTGAAGGCCGTGATAAAGATCGAGATACTCTAATAGAGCAGTCACTCTAATAAAGTAGTCAGTGTGCAGCGAGCTATGTAAGGATTTTTATGTAGTTTATCAGCTAGAAATGATAGCTGGTGAGGTGGAAAACTCTTGTCAGTTGGTTGTGACCTTTTTTTTTTTTTTTTTTTTTTTTTTTTTGGTCTCACTTTACCAAACTATAGAAATAAGTCTGGGTCAGCCCAGCGGAGCCCCCCCTCATATCAACTACTTCCTCCGCCGCTGATAATATAAGTCTAGCATTCCTTCTCCTACTTTTTAAACTTGGCCATTGAAGGTAATTAAGCATATCTGTAATACTGTGTTGTTGACTGGATCTGTGCCATGGTTTATTAAGAACAAATCTTGCAGCTCGGTGTTGGATCATGTACACTTAACAGTGTGGCTAAATATTTCGTCTTAGCTGAATCATAGTGTATTTTAGTTACCATGCACTGGTTTGGCGAAATTGAAAAAATCTCAACAAACCATTTATACCCTTGCCATTACCGGACATGAAAAAGTAAATGCTTTTCCAAAAGCACATACATGGCAATCTATAGCTTGACTTGTGAATAATCAGTTAAATCTTTTTGGAATTTAATTGTATATTGGATCATCTAGTTTGTTTGTTTGTGCTTTATTTGTTTATTACTGAGTCTCCTTGCTATTTCTGCATGTGCTGTGCTATTCAGTGGCGGATCCTGGGAGGGGGGAGGGAAAGGTAAAACGGGCATGTGCCCCCTTTCCCATTTCCCAATCCATTATCTCTCTCAAGAAAAATTGCATACAAGATCGAGATACTCTAATGGAGCAGTCACAGTGCTCGTGAGGCAGTGTAGCTTAACTATGAAGCTGTGACTAAAGGTTCTTTATATACTTTATATAGTAAATACATTTGGTGAACGGTATAGTCATTATTGTTGTGACTTGTATATATAGCTAACTAGCTACGTATGGCACACTGCTAACTACACACTTGCTTCTCAATATAAGAGAGTTGTTGACAGCTATTATAATTGCATCAATTAAGAGATTTAAGAGACCATAGCAAGCAATTTTATAGGTATGATATCTTAATTTCCTCACATTAACTTTATTCAGGTATTTGTGAAATAACAATTATGTCAACTAAATTAGTACAACACACCTAGTAGTAATTGACCTTCTGTGTTCCTATTAGGATATGATGCATGTTAGATTGTTTAGGATACATCCTTTTCTACCATGAAATAAGTGAAACCTTTACACAATATTAACTTTGCTTATGCATTTATGGCACTTTTAAGAAATCTTCACATAAGTTAAATATTTTTGTCTTTAATAAGAATACAAGTTTTTCAGTTTTTTATTGCTCTATTCCTTATAATCTTTATACTCCTAGGTTTACGCTCCTTTTAAAACATTCTATAATCCTTGCAATCATTCAGTAGCTTTTAGATTCCAGTATTAGAATCTTTGAAGATGAAAACTGGGCAGTATTCAATGATATATTTTTGAAAATATGCAGTATTACTGCATGTAGTTTCACATCTAATTGCCATTCTTTCCTAAACAAATATGAGTACTGACTCGTATTCAGTATGATACAATGAAGCCTCTCTAATCAGACGCTCATGGGAATAAGGAAATTGTGTAAAAATGTCACATTATTGATTATTAAAAATGTCAGATTATTGTACTGTCCAGTACAATAATCTGACATTTTAGTGGTATATGAATAACATTAACATTAACATTTTAGTGGTATATGAATAACATTAACAATAACATTGCAATAACATGCTGCAATAACATAACATGCTGCAATAACATTTTAGTGGTATATGAATTGTTATACTAAGGAAACTCTATTTTACTTTTAAAATTAACTTTACGTGATGCCAGAATTGTATCTACACCATATTTCTCAGTGACTTACCGTGCTACAGAAAAAAGACGTTATGGCGTACAGTGGTGATACTCAACCCTTTAGGGCTTTCAACATGACAATGTAAACAGTCAACACGCGGAGCTAGATAGTTGTGTACTGTATGCCAAGGTAAATATTGCATGAATTTATGGTCTTAATTGTGTGTTACACTTTGTGTCTTGTACAATATAGATGTTAGAATTTGTCATGAATAGTGACAGACAGCTGGGGAGTATGGCATTGTGACAAAGTGTTTATTTTAGTAAATATCTAGCGATGGCTTTACTTACTGTTTCAGCAGTTCACCATCTTCATGCTATGTACTTTAATGTATACTACAATGATATACCTGGATTTGTGGAAAGGTACTGATTACTACGATAAAATAACCTGCACTTGGTTGCCAGGAGATGAAAAAAAAATAGTGCATTTCATGAATATAATAATAAAGGAAATGTAAGTGGCTATGAATATTATACATGTACACCATAAAAAATCTCCCCTAGTGTATATATAAGGAAAATGTTTTTACATAATTTTCCGATGCACAAACACATGTACTACAAGACAGGACAAACTTCTTAGGAATCTCTTTAAGGAAATTTGCCCTTCCTGTAGTGTTTACGGAGTAGGAAATTATAATAATGATTTCTGACAGTGCAATCTTGGGAAGCAAGGCCCCGGACAACAGTAACTATTATAGCACGAGTAGCCATTTATTTAGAAGGCAATTGGATCTGAGCTTATTATGCTTTTTTGAAGTTTCCTATTATTTGTTTGAAAAATGCTCCATATGTCTTAAATATCTCGGTGGCTTTCAATACCTTTCAACAACTCTCTTATATCGAGGGGTACGTGTGTAGCCATAAAATCTACCTACATCATCATAATGTCATGTTACATAATTATGTGACCGGCCTGCGAAGAGATAGATGACATGTGGACACATAACTTTTTGAAACTTTAATGACTTTCAATTAAAGTATTTTTTGAACATTTACTATGGTTTGCAGATTATATAGCTTAGCAGATCAGTGTTCCATTGTGGTACCGAAATATGTCTCTATTGTGTGACTGGGTGTAGTTTGTGTCTACATGCCCTTTTTCACAAGCCTGCGGTCACATATGTGCAATGCCATACACTTACACCATATACTGTAACACAGTCCCTTAACAAGCTGGAAAGGCTATCCTCAAACTCACTCCAGCACAAAGCTACAGCTGTGCTAACTTTAAGTTTTGGCAGGCTACTCATTCACTAACAACTATAGTAGCTATCATAATCTCAAACACAACACAGTCAAGGTGTTGCTTATAACATACTCAACAAAAGATATCGATACAGTAAGTTATGTAAGGTGTTCTGGGATGTGATACAGTAAAATTTGTATATTAATATCATTCACAACCAATGTTACATCGGTGGCAGTCCTAAATGTGTTTATGTGGTTCCCCTTTTCAATTATTTAACTCTGAATCAGTGACAGGCTATAATTATAATTGGCTAGATCAATGACTAGCTATGTACCACTGTATTTCAGTAGCATCTGTAGCTACACAATTGCATTTAACTAACATCCATACTGTGCATGCAGCTATTGAACCCTTCATATTAGCTACAAACGGTTGAGATGATATGTTCATGAAACTTTTATTTTCACGGAAGTTCAATGTTTAGATCACGTCCTTAAACCACGCATTGCTCTATGCGATATTGAGATGCCGGAAGTTCAGAGATTAGCGGGTCATCACACGTATGTATATCCTCCAACCCACACATAATTATTAGGAAAAAATATTTCACAGATCCTTTACACCTCGGAATAGGAATCTGGCTGTTTTCACACTTCTCCCCGAATTCTCACCTCCGTCGACACCTTTCTGTTATAAACGCCCCAACCCTAAATCATTTTTTCTACTATAGTGCTACCGTAACCTTGTAGCGGCGATGCTGTAAGCGGAACGCGTTACCTCTTGGAGGTTTGCACGCAAGTCTTACAAGGACAACGGTTTAGTTCAGACTTGGATAGCTCTAGTGCACTAGTTGTCAATTTCATTCCCCACCCCCGCCCCGGGGGGTGGGGGAATACAGGGGATTTGACAAATCGTAGTGTCAAATTCCCAACTACTGGGGCAAAATCGGCTGTCAAATCCCCACTATGTCCCCACCCCCTAGTAGGGGATTTGACAACACCTCAAGGATGACTAAGCGCATATTTCATGCATGCGACTAGTCACCTGTAGCTAGTAAAATCATAGCAAGTGCGATTTTATTGTTTAGAAATGCAACTACCGAAAATCGGTCAATGAATTGGACAACTGTCAATTGCCGCAGGGGTGGGGACAAGAAGCAATGTCAAATCCCCACCTGGGGTGTGGGGACGCCCGGGGGTGGGGGGTGGGGCATGAAATTGACAAGTGCATAGTAGCTAAAGTAATCATTATGAACAGGTAGCTATAGGTAGTAATCAGTACCTATGAACAGGTAGTTATTTTATCGTAGTAATCAGTACCTTTCCACAAATCCAGGTATATCATTGTAGTATACATTAAAGTACATAGCATGAAGATGGTGAACTGCTGAAACAGTAAGTAAAGCCATCGCTAGATATTTACTAAAATAAACACTTTGTCACAATGCCATACTCCCCAGCTGTCTGTCACTATTCATGACAAATTCTAACATCTATATTGTACAAGACACAAAGTGTAACACACAATTAAGGCCATAAATTCATGCAATATTTACCTTGGCATACAGTACACAACTATCTAGCTCCGCGTGTTGACTGTTTACATTGTCATGTTGAAAGCCCTAAAGGGTTGAGTATCATCACTGTATGCCATAACGTCTTTTTTCTGTAGCACGGTAAGTCACTGAGAAATATGGTGTAGTTGATTTAGATACAATTCTGGCATCACGTAAAGTTAATTTTAAAAGTAAAATAGAGTTTCCTTAGTATAACAATTCATATACCACTAAAATGTTATCGCAGCAGCATAATATGGGTTACAGTGTTACACATTGTTGTAGAGCCACTCTGTTATATGATTTTGAAACTCTATGTTGTGTTGAGAACCACGTTTTGGCTCAGTATTACACTGAGCTAAACACAAGAAACCTGCAGTATCTATTTGATCAGTTTACAGCTGCATTTTCACTAGTCATGAATGTGGTGAAAATCTTAATACTGATTTTATCTACATTTCTTGTAAATGTTAAAACAATTTACTGCAATGTGACACTAACAGGAAATTGTACAGAAAATGTTTAAAAACATTTCCTGCATAATAACTCAAATAGGAAATTCTAAAGGAAATCATTAAAAAAATCATTAAAAAAAATTTCCTACATGCTGACACAAGCAGGACATCTTACTTTTCATGCAGTGATTATACACTTCCTGCATGCTTGCTACAACAGTCACACTACTGCAGCAGTATAGAGCAGGATGTACGTGTATACCACCCATACATGACATGGCCCTGAATAAAAATGTCTTTGATACTGAATTAAAACTAGTAATAATTGACATTCTGTATTACTACTAGGAGATGATGCATACTTAGGATACATCCTTTCCTACCATAGAACAGGTGAAGCCAGATAGAAGTTTATTTGAAGGAGTAGAGAACAAAAGTCTACTGGTCTCCGTAATTTCTGACTAACAAGAGCTGATAAAACTGCATAGATAATTGTTTGCATAACCATATATTATTGCTTGCTGAAAAATCACCTACGTAAGTATAGCAATGTTTTGATTGCAGTACAGAGAACACATTGAAACATTTAAACTTCTTTTCTCAATGAAATTAGCCAGCAGGAGATTAGAACTTGCATCTGCCTGGTTTCATTTGCAGTCAAATTAACTATGCCAAAAGTTCTTTATTTACACAGCATATCTTACAATAATCTGACATTTTTAATAATCAATAATGTGACATTTTTACACAATTTCCTTATTCCCATGAGAGTCTGATTAGAGAGGTTTCATTGTATCATACTGAATACGAGTCAGTACTCATATTTGTTTAGGAAAGAATGGCAATTAGATGTGAAACTACATGCAGTAATACTGCATATTTTCAAAAATATATCATTGAATACTGCCCAGTTTTCATCTTCAAAGATTTTAATACTGGAATCTAAAAGCTACTGAATGATTGCAAGGATTATAGAATGTTTTAAAAGGAGCGTAAACCTAGGAGTATAAAGATTATAAGGAATAGAGCAATAAAAAACTGAAAAACTTGTATTCTTATTAAAGACAAAAATATTTAACTTATGTGAAGATTTCTTAAAAGTGCCATAAATGCATAAGCAAAGTTAATATTGTGTAAAGGTTTCACTTATTTCATGGTAGAAAAGGATGTATCCTAAACAATCTAACATGCATCATATCCTAATAGGAACACAGAAGGTCAATTACTACTAGGTGTGTTGTACTAATTTAGTTGACATAACTGTTGTTTCACAAATACCTGAATAAAGTTAATGTGAGGAAATTAAGATATCATACCTTTAAAATTGCTTGCTATGGTCTCTTAAATCTCTTAATTGATGCAATTATAATAGCTGTCAACAACTCTCTTATATTGAGAAGCAAGTGTGTAGTTAGCAGTGTGCCATACGTAGCTAGTTAGCTATATATACAAGTCACAACAATAATGACTATACCGTTCACCAAATGTATTTACTATATAAAGTATATAAAGAACCTTTAGTCACAGCTTCATAGTTAAGCTACACTGCCTCACGAGCACTGTGACTGCTCCATTAGAGTATCTCGATCTTGTATGCAATTTTTCTTGAGAGAGATAATGGATTGGGAAATGGGAAAGGGGGCACATGCCCGTTTTACCTTTCCCTCCCCCCTCCCAGGATCCGCCACTGAATAGCACAGCACATGCAGAAATAGCAAGGAGACTCAGTAATAAACAAATAAAGCACAAACAAACAAACTAGATGATCCAATATACAATTAAATTCCAAAAAGATTTAACTGATTATTCACAAGTCAAGCTATAGATTGCCATGTATGTGCTTTTGGAAAAGCATTTACTTTTTCATGTCCGGTAATGGCAAGGGTATAAATGGTTTGTTGAGATTTTTTCAATTTCGCCAAACCAGTGCATGGTAACTAAAATACACTATGATTCAGCTAAGACGAAATATTTAGCCACACTGTTAAGTGTACATGATCCAACACCGAGCTGCAAGATTTGTTCTTAATAAACCATGGCACAGATCCAGTCAACAACACAGTATTACAGATATGCTTAATTACCTTCAATGGCCAAGTTTAAAAAGTAGGAGAAGGAATGCTAGACTTATATTATTATTCAAGATTGTAAGAAACTTACTGGTGCTACCAAACCATTGTTTACCCCAGCCAACCCCTGTATATCATATACTCGTGCCAATAATCCCTTCAAATTTGCACAGCTGCAATCCAGAATTGATTTATATAAGTATTCTTTTCTGCCAAGAACAATTATTGATTGGAATAACTTGAAAATTGACAACATTAACACAATTAACCTTGACACTTTTAAGAACATTATAGATAAGCTAAACAATTTGTGATTTGTAATGCACATTAGCGTGTTGCCCCTGGTGGGCTTTGCTAATTAATAATAATAAATAAATAAATACATATAGGACCAGGTATACTTGTGCTGCAAAGCCTTAAAATCTTTAGAAAGTTTAAATTGAAGTTTAGATCACGTACAACCTATGCACACGAATTAGTCCGGATTTGCGACGGAAGTTTTCAAACAAAAATTGGATGAAGTAGCTAGGTAGCAGGATATCCTGTAGCCCACGCATACAATGCAAACACTAAGTATATAAAGCGTGGAACATTAGACAAAATCATGAGTACAAACTGCAGCTTAACTGAAAACTTCTGGATTCATTAGCTATCGTGGGAATATCAATTGAAGGCTTAATTATTTCTCTCGTCAACTGAAGCTAGCTACTAGGTGAGTGCTACATATGTATATGGGTCAGTCTCATTAGGCATATATTATAGAGGCCATCTCTACTAATTATAGCCTCACAAATTATGCACTAATGTGAAAACCTAGCTATACAATGCATGTGAAATGACATCAATTATCAACCGCATAGCTACACTGTAATGTTTTAATAAATAAATAACTAAACAACACTTAGTCTATCTCTTACATATTGAGTGTTACAGTAGCTATTTCAACTTATTTTTGTACACTGTAGTTAAAATGCAAAGTGGTCAAGTTTCTTTCATGGCCATTGCCTTGCTATGTCTGTTGGGGCAGGAGGCTTATGGTCAAATACCAAGAGCATGTAGTGATGTTACAAGTCTAGAAAACTTGGAGTGTTGTCCAACTACAAGTGATGGTGTGTGTGGACAGGATGCTGGTAGGGGACAGTGTACTGATTTGAACTTGCCTGGATATGACATAAACAGTGCTGATGTGCGTCGCAATTGGCCTCACTACTTCACCAAGGTTAGTACTGATACTTAAAAAGATCCTATGCATGACTCTACTATAATTGACTGTTATTATAATAATTGTACAATTGCTAGTTGTACTGACATGTATATTATTGTGGTTTCTCTTCACAGGTCTGTAAGTGCAATGGAAATTATGCGGGATATGACTGTAGTCGGTGTAAGTTTGGTCACTATGGACCTGATTGCTCTGAGTCACAAGTTCTTCCCCGACGACCACTTGCTACATACACTGATAGTGACTGGGCTGAATTCATTGATACTATTGTTCAGTCACGTTCATTTGACTCAGGGTACGTGGCTGTATTAGAAGAGGCAGTTCCAGGAACCACAAATCTCCGCATGAGTAACGTATCACTTTATAATTTGTTTGTGTGGCTTCACCACTTTGCTTCAAAAGATTCTGCTACACCAGGTAATGTAAATAAGTATGTAGTAAGCATCCATTGTATCTGCATGCAGTGATACTTGCGTATGTGTATTATGATGTAATTTGATGGCTCAAAACTTGAATTATGGTCACATACATTTCTGCACTTGTTAATTGACTTTTTAATCCTAATACATAAATGTACATACATAAATGTCATATGTATTACATTTTAGATGTATCGATTCGTTTGGATTATGCTCATGCCGGACCTGCATTCACAACTTGGCACAAATACTTTCACTTGTTGTTTGAGTGGGAAATACAACACATGTTAAAGAGCATGGGACACTTGGACTATCACACTTTCAGGCTACCTTACTGGGACTGGCGAATTGAAATTCAAAGATCTACTGGAATACTGTCAGATGATCTCTTTACTGAAAAGAGGCTTGGGGCAACAAGGAATGTCAGTGGTTTTCCTCGTGTATTTGGAGATATTGTCGGTGATGGATGGAACACAATATGTTGGCAAAAATTCTTTCAGATTTGTGATCCAAATGTTAATACTGGTCCCCTTCAACGTTGCCCATTCACAGGAACTAACCCTTGCAGTAGCAACAATCCTGACTGGCCTACAAGTCGGCAAGTAAATCGTGCCATGACTTTTGGAAGATATGAAAGACCACCTTATAATTTTCTATCACGAAGAAACTATCGAAGTTTTGTTGATGCTGATGTTAACTTTAATATACGTAGATGCCGTAAAGACAGAATGTGTTTTTGTTCTCCCACTTTTGACCCTGAATGTTCCCTCACAAAGTCAAATGGCTCTCGATTGATTGCACTTAAACAACAAATGCATGGCACGGTAAGTACTGCATGATTTTTGTCATTGTGTATTAATAATTTCACTTTTCTTGTTTAGGTTCATACCATTACTGGGGCAGGTGATCTCGCCACAAATCTTCCTCTTGATAAGAGAGGACAAATGGATGATGTGGTATCATCACCAAATGATCCTCTTTTCATGCCTCACCATGTCATGGTGGATTGTATGTTTGATGAATGGCTGGAGCGACACCCTGATGCAGAGTATCCTAATGATATACCAGTGACTGTTCCCACCATAGGACATCAGCCTGATGACTTTATGGTTCCATTTTTCCCACTCAGTACCAACGTTGACATGTTCACACGGTCTCGTAATTTTGGATACTATTGTGACCTACCAAACATCATATAACTATGTGACTAATAATAAAAGACATTTTTATCCAACTAAACACTGTTGATAACAGGAATTTTATGGCAGCATTGATTGTAACTTATTTTTACGTACTTACTATGAACAGTAGCAACATTGCGTTTTAGTACATAATTCCAGACTCACCAATGAAATTACACTATAATAGATGTAATTCTAGAATTGATTGTATAGATACATGGTATAAATGTTACTATTAATTTTTGCATTCTGTTTTTAATTATTTTTGTGCTAAAAATTTACACTATTCCATGAACCACACTTCAAGAAACGAATGCTTCCAGGAATCACATACAACATTTAAAACTGGTGTAAACAACTAAAACATGGGAATAGAGATCATTGAAAAACAAGAGTCAAACAAGTTACGTAGCATGTTAAACACTCACAGATCTCTATTTGGACTCAATGGATATGGCAAGCAGGAAGTGTGCAACACACAATCTTAACTATATTATTGTAACTGCATGGGATCTGTAAAAGAGTCTTATAACGTTTCCAAATTTCCATGTTTCAACAATGATTATTCATAGCTACCTGTTCATAATGATTACTTTAGCTTATCACTATAAATTTGCACTAAACAATAGTGGCATATTAGGGATATAATGTCAAGCAGGTGTATATCTTGTTTACAAGTCAAGTTCTGGGTTGCCATTAAGGCTTACAATGTTAACAGTGCTGTTGTGTAGAATAGAACAACCATAAAAACTGAAAAAGCTGTGCTTCTCTTTTACTAATTGACAAAAATATCTTTAAACAATTCTTAGCAAGTACCATACATGTCTATGTTGAGTAACGGCTACACTTGTAGGAAAGGAAGTATCTTAAACAATTAAACATGCATCATATTTCAGTCATGAAGTCAGTGACTAGGTCAAGTCAATAAGTCTAAGTCCTTGAAATTAGGTTAGGTAATCCTAAGGCTGCAGCACATGTTGCTGTCAGACCTTCAGTGCTGGTCACTGTAAAGTGTTAGTAATAATATCTTAATAGCAACACAGAAGATTAATTATTATAGGTTTATTGTACTAATTTAGTTGACATAACTGCTATTAAGTTACAAACACTGAATTAGGTCATTGGATGCTGCTCAGTTTTCTTTTTCAACGGTTTAAAAGATTAAAGTCTAAAGTCTAATGATCACATGCACAAGGATGCAGTCAATAAGAGGCTTTACAAGAAGTGTCTAAGCTTAGGAATCTAAAGATTACAAATAATAGAAAAATCATTAAAAAACTGAAAAACCTGTCCTTTTGTACGAAAATTTATCTAACTTCCCTAAAGATGTGTTACAAGTGTCACAAATACATGAATATAGTTAATCTTGAGTAACGGCTTCATTTGTTTCATGGTGGGGTGTAGTTTGTGTCCTTGCAGATTTCTTGTTTTGGCAATTTCAGTCACAAATGTTATAACTATAACATAATCTTCTCCTAGTTTCTATGGCCGAGGATATAATATTATGTACATGTAAGTTTATTTTGACAAATGTCAGCTATGATAAAACTATAACAAAAAGGAAGCTGTACGAATGCTACTTGGTAGGATAATTAATCATGATCATTAGAGATTTACAGTGACCAGCACTGAATATCTTACAGCAATTTGTGCTGCAGCCTTTGGATTACCTTATACCATCCATGATATACTGTAGCCCTGACTGTACAGTAAAATTATGCCTTTGATGCTGAATTAGTACAATATTCAGCTAGAAATATTTGATATTCTGCTATTAGGATATGATGCATGTTTGATTGTTTAGGACACGTCCTTTTCTACCACAGAACAAGTGAAGTCCTTATTCGATATTGATTTTATCCAATCATTTATGTCACTAGCGAATTCTTTAAGGAAGTTAGATATAATTTCATCCATTTTGATGATTGTTACATTTTTTAATCTTTAGACTCCTATATAGCTATGTAGACTCATTGTAAAGCGATCCGTGTATTTTGGGGCCAATTATAAGTCTAATATTACAAACGGTAAAGTAAATAGGCGCTTCGCGCGCGCAGCGCGCGAAGCGCCTATTTACTTTACCGTTTGGTCACTAGGACATTAGGCAATTGGAATTCGCAAATTCCAATTGCATAAGTTTCAATGCTCAAAGTTTAAGAATTTATAAACACTGCTGACCTGGTTTGTTAACACGTCGAGGCGTTAATTTCCTCTGTTCCTGACATGGCAAATAATTAAAAAGTTTGCGTTCATTCAGTACGCACGTGATGTAGTGGTACCAGGCTCTGTCCAGAACTCAAGTCTACCCCCAAGGAGTGGTCAGCACACAGAGAAAACTGCTCAAACGGACTAAAGGTAAGTAGGATAAGTAGATACACACGTTGAGATTATATTGTTTTGAAAGGCTAGTGTGGTACCAGACTACTTTCTCTAAATAAAATGCACCAGTTGGCGTGGCTATGGTAGTCTTGCGTAGACCAGACAGAATTTTTTCTTAGTGTGTGAGTGCGGAATAAGTGGCCAATCAGCACCCACCATAGAGCTGGTGAAACGTTACACAGAAATTCTATGGGAAGTGTACTAGATCACTTATTCCCCACCCACACACAAAAGAAGAAAGTCGGTCTGATCTTAGCTATATTATAGTGAGTGATGTTGAAATGGGCTCCTTCACCCCATTGGTATTCCCTACTTTTTGGGGGAATGGGAGGTGCGGCTAGTATTGCTTACAAGACGTTAGCATTTCTGCCTGCTGCTTAGAAAGACCAGTAGTGTAGTGTCCTGGATTAGATGCTCCACCAGTTTTTCTTTATTGTAACCCTGCCAGTCCAGTTACTATCGCAGCACTTGACCTTGCAATGTGTGAGGGTCAGGTGCATGTTTCCATCACATGTACTTCAATTGCTGTTTCTTGTTTATTTACTTGTTATATTTCAAAAAAAAATCGCGCAAAAAAATAAATCCAGTAGTATTGGCTACCAACTTTTTTAAAAATGTGGGTTGTGGAGTAGAAAGAGCAATAAATGCATTGTATACAAACTGGTTAAACCTCTACCTTATCCCATCACCATTGTATGGCATGCGTATGGGTTTAAGTCTCCACAAAGGACTCGACTGTATCGTTATTAGAAGTAGACAGCATGCCTATACTACCTACTGTCAAGGAGGTGTCACTCTAATGTATCCTGTATTGTACGATCTTCATCCTTTAAACAAGGGATTTTTGGCATAGGACAGTACAAGCATCATTTCAAGTAGCACTTTTACATTCCATAATTGTAACGTGATCTTGGAAACCTACCTTTTTGGTTTATTTTCTGTTTAATAGCTTAAATGAGGTATTGGGTGCTTATCTATCTTGTGTTAAAATTTTAGTTTAATATCCTGAAACGTGGCTGGTTTACTGTCCGGTACATTACAAACTAGTGCATTAAGGTTTGTGAGTGATTAAGGGTGGCAAGTGGTGTTTACCAATAATTCCATACATGGTCTGATATAATCACTGAAGCTCCTAGGAAAAAGAAGCTTTGGGTGGGAAACTTTACAGCACGAAAGTTTAATAGTTGCTTTTATCCAAACAAATTGTTGAAATTTTCATTTAAGTTTTTGCTGTATGTAGAAGTCAAGGGTCACGACAAGTCCAATGGAAGTCACTGCAAGGTGATAGGAGCAACTACCATCGAGTCATCGACCATTTTATAGAGGTATGTAATAAAAAGTTTGCAGGTTCCCTACCAGAAAGTTATTTTCATGGCCTCACCATGTAACATTAGGGTAAAACTCTAGGTATCATTTTAATCCTTGTTCCATCACAAGTAGAATAATGTAAATCGCATAGCCATAGAATGGATGCTTCAAAAGTTACAGTGCTCTATGCAAGGCATGCGTATTTATTAAGTTTAAATCCAGTTTTCTTGATTATGCAGGTTTAAGGGTTAAGTGTTGCTAAAGGTAAAATTTTCACAAATACAGTGGAACCTGTCTATAATGGTCACCTTGGGACCAGATATATCTGGCCTTTATATGTGACCCGGTCTGCGAAAAGGGGTCTTATAGCCTTTTCAATTACATGTACTTGACTACCTGTAACTTGACTTGTAAATGTGGTATCACCTTGAAATTAGATCCCCTTATACCCCTAATATAGCACTATCGCTTGGTGTAGTATGAAAGTGATACATTGAAAACATGAGGAGTTACGGTTAGTCAAACTTGACTATTTGGAAAGGCTATAAGACCCCTTTTCGCAGACCGGGCCACATATACAGGTGGCTGTTATAGAGAAAACCTGCATAAGGTGGTCAGCAACATTTTAGTGGCTATGACCGTTATAAATGAGTAATTATTATAAAGAGGCTCGCGCCAACCGCAATGTAGTAATATTTTAGTACAGAAATGGCAAGGTGAGCCTGTTATGGATGTTGGTTATAGCTATTGAATACGATTAAGCAATGAAGACTGATAGATTATATAGTATTCATTGAAAGGCAGGAAGTGTGATAATCGCGCATTAATTGAAATGATGCCATGGTGCCAGGAAATTTGCTTAACAAGCCATCATAAAAGGTAGCGACCGCTATACGAAGAAGAAAGTTATGTATACAGTGATTCATGGGCAAATTCTTGGTTGGCCGTTATACGCGTTAGACAGGTGACCGCTTAATGCAGACCACAATGCATACATTTGTATTGGAAAATATTTGGGACCTCATGACCATGGCCGTTATACAAAGGTGACCGCTTAATCCAGGTGACCGTAACACAGGTTCTACTGTACTACCCAAATGTATTACTCTCTATGGGAGGTCTAAATATTTCAAGGATAAAATTTTGCTGATAACCCCCCCCAACACTGCACAATCAGCAAAAAAAAAAGTTTCCCCTTGAAATATTTAGGCAATACGGTATATGCAGTGTAATGCACTTGATTTATTTTTTTGTAGCCAGATGATAGAGCACTGGTATCACATACCCAGGAAAAATTCTAATTGTAAGTTTTTTTAACTGTTAAATGAAAGTATGAATATACTCATTTGATAGTTGTTCTCCACACTACATAATGCCCTTGACTTCTCTACTACTCTAGATCTTTTGTGTCACAAATTCTATTTGTATATTGTATCATTGTCAAGTTTCATGGTAGTGAATTATTCTTCCCTAAGATTGGCCATGCATTGTGACATATTTAGTGCATGCTTGTAAGTTTAAACTCAGTGTGCTCCTGTACAAGTCCGTCCCGTCCAGTTATTTAATGAGCTTTATCCACAATTGCATCATAGCACAAAAATGGCAATAAGAGTGGGGATTGTTTGTACAGATAGCCATTAGAAGGGATAACTTTTGAGATTTTCCTCGTTAAGAAAGTGAGAGAAATCTCTGGTAAGACTTGTTTGTTAACTATCTTTCTATGTAGAAGCATGCACAGTTGCTCTTCTCGAACACTCCAGATCTGGTTTTGAAAATAAAACCAGAGCTAGGTAAGTATCTAAAAGTGTGAAAATGCATTCCCCGACAGAATTTTCTCCTGCTGTCTTCATGGCAAACATCTCAAAAGCTTATCCCTTCCAATGGCTCTGTACAAAGCACCCCCACTTGTAATTGTGAATGAAACTCTTTTGGGACCTTTGAAATGTAGCCCACCTAACTGTGCTAGTGATGACGTGGTATAACAGGAAGAGTAAAATTAATGCTAGATGGCATGTTATGCACAGAAGTATCTTCTAAACTGTTTTATAGTTTAACTATCTTGTTTTTTCTCGCCAATCCTCTCAACAAAGCCTCAAAGCTGCTCTTCATTTTCATTCACATTCGTAAGGGACATACCCACTTTCAACTCAAAGGGATAAGCTATTCCTGGAAGTCTACAAGGCCTGTACCAATGTTTTTCAGTTATTAAATGCCTGTAAAACTTGAAGAGAAAGTAAATCAAAAAGTCTAAGGAGAGTCGTGTCACCCATGTTTCAGCCTGCCAGAAAGAAATCACAAAGTTTACTCGTAACTGTTTATTACAAACTTCATTTCGCTTTTCTTACGTACAAGCTGCTTTTATCATTTAACGATTTTGCTCACGTTGGTGCGTATGGACCAACATAGATAAGTAGATAGGCATGCACACACACATGCACACACACACACACAGTGACCCACACACACTGCACACACACACACGCACACACACACACACTGCACTACACACACACACACACACACTACACACACACATGCACACTACACACAGACCATCACACACACACACATGCACTTGCTACACACTACACAGAGACACACACGCGCACACACACACACACGCACACACACACACACACACACACACACACACACACACACTGCACTCACCACACACATACTACGCACACACGTACACTGCACACACACACACTCTACACACATACTTTACACACAGACTTTCTACATACTACACAGAGACACACACGCGCACACTACACTAAGGCATGCACACGAACACTACACACATACCACACACTACACACACACACACACTACAAACATACCCTACACATACATGCTACACACACACACGCACACACCACACACGCTATAGTAGTGTCATGTAGTTTAGCAACAGTAGACACATGTACACAGAGACACATGTAGTCATAATGTAATGCTGCTACATGTGTCTCTGTGTATGTGATACATGGATACACATGTCTCTCACTACATGTTTCTCTGCGTAGTGTCATGTACTATAGTAGTGTCTGTAGTTTGCATACTGCAGTTTCACACCCATCCCAGAGTCTAATTTTTATTACATCTCTTTTTTACAGACATGCTACTGGACACCCAAGAATTACATGTTACTGCTGGTGAGTGTACTTATATGCTATACACATTTATTGGGTTTGACAAATCCGACATGAAGCAAGGCCATTTGGTCTTTAGCAGCTTTTTGGTCTCATTCGAAACTCTGTGGAAGTGAAACAATATACAGTCACTGTAACGGATTGCATTTTAAAATGTATATCCTATAGTATGATAATACTGTATAGTTCTGCAACCTCTCTCCATGAGACTCGGACATTTCTCCTGTGGTTTATTGAAGCTCAAGCTCCTGAGTAGTGCACAGGCATCCCAGCTCTGGTTTACTGGGTGGCAAGTATTGTAGCTGTGCTTCACATGGCTCTGCTTTTTTTTTGCTTTGTTGATGTGCGTGTGTGCGTGTTGGATAATGTAGTCCAAAAGTATGTGTGTGCATGTGCTTTCTCCATTTTCCGTTTTGTTATATCACGTTCAACTCTAACTTTGTAGGTGTGCTATAAGAATCTGGAGATGTATGTGTTATAGAGAAGACACCAAGGAACAAGATGGTCGATTCGAACCATGCTAGACACAGTGTAGTGTTTCTCAATGTAAGCTACATTCTGTTCTGTGTTGCTGCTTATTATCATGTGTACTGCAGGTCATCAATACTCTTGAGAACTGTTTCCTAATACTGCTAAAGGATATTGTGACAAACTTGACTTTTCACGTGTAATGTGTGCTATGAAATAGTGTTATATAGTTCATTCAGAGCTTTGTTAAGAATTCCAATTTATACTTACGGTTTGTTACTGGGGTTTTGCATAATATGGAGCTACACCGTTCAAACTCTTGATAATGTACCCAATGATGACACTACTACCTAAGATGACACTACTAGCTACTGTACACCATGTAGGGTGATATAAGGGTGTTTGAGTAGGTGGGGCACCACTTTTGGCTGAATTATGCAAAAAAAAAATTGCAAACTCAATCTTGATGAAACAAAAGGTAGAAACATGCGACACTTGGTGTTTATTTATAATGGCAATTCAGGTTAACTTTTTCCGTATTGAGTGCCTCTAAATAATCATTGTTGTGTTTAGCTTTGTTTATGTGTCTCTGTAGCTACCTTGGAAACATTCTTAAACTGTATTATGAAGGTGCTTATTGATCAGTGTATTAGGTCCCTATTACCTCTGAGATAGGATAACCTCCTTGTAACAGTAAAATATCAACAAACTTGCAATTGGTTGGTCCCAAAGTGTCTGTTAAATTAATATAATATTAATTATATAGAGGTTATACTGTAATGTCACTATTGCTGCCAAACATGACACCACTAGTTACACACTGTAGAATGATAATGTCACTATATAGTTAGCCAACATGACACTATTATAGTTGCACACTGTAGTGTGATAATGTCACTATAACAATAGTTACCTAACATGACACTACTAGCTATGCAATGTTTGGTAATAATGTCACTACATGACACTACTACTTACACACTGTAGGGTGATAATGTCACTACAAGACACTACTAGTTACACACTGTAGCATAACACTACTAGTTACACACTGTAGGGTGATGATGTCACTACAAGACACTACTAGTTACACACTGTAGGGTGATAATGTCACTACATGACAATACTAGTTACACACTGTAGCATAACACTACTAGTTACACACTGTAAGGTGATGATGTCACTACCAGACACTACTAGTACCACACTGTAGGGTGATAATGTCACTACAAGACACTACTAGTTACACACTGTAGGGTGATGATGTCACTACAAGACACTACTAGTTACACACTGTAGGGTGATAATGTCACTATATGACACTACTACCTACACACTGAAGGGTGATGATGTCACTACAAGACACTACTAGCTACACACTGTAGCATGACACTACTAGTTACACACTGTAGGGTGATAATGTAACTACAAGACACTACTAGCTACACACTGTAGCATGACACTACTAGTTACACACTGTAGGATGATGATGTCACTACATGACACTACTAGTTACAAACTGTAGGGTGATGATGTCACTACAAGACACTACTAGCTACACACTGTAGCATAACACTACTAGTTACACACTGTAGGGTGATGATGTCACTACATGACACTACTAGTTACACACTGTAGGTTGATGATGTCACTACAAGACACTCCTAGCTACACACTGTAGCATGACACTATTAGTTACACACTGTAGGGTGATGATGCCACTACATGACATTACTAGTTACACATTGTAGGGTGATGATGCCACTACATGACACTACTAGTTACACACTGTAGGGTGATAGTGTCACTACATGACACTACTACTTACACACTGTATTGTAGGGTGATGATGTCACTACAAGACACTACTAGCTACACACTGTAGCATGACACTACTAGTTACACACTGTAGGGTGACGATGTCACTACATGACACTAATAGTTACACACTGTAGGATGATGATGTCACTACAACACACTACTTGCTACACACTGTAGGGTGATGATGTCACTATATTGTTACGTACCCAACATATATGACACTAGTTATTGTGGCATGTTGGGACATTACATCACCATACAGTGTGTAACTAGTATTAGCTGTATTGCCATGCTGTGAGATTATCACCCTACATTGTGTAGCTAGTAGTGTCATGTTGGGTAACTATAGTATAGTGACATCGTCACTCTACAGTGTGTAACTAGTAGTGTTGTGTAGTTACATCATCACTCTACAGTTTGTAACTAGTAGTGTCATGTAGTGACATCATCATACTACAGTGTGTAGCTAGTAGTGTCAAATGGTGACATCATCACCCTACAGTGTGTAACTAGTAGTCTCATGTAGTAACATCATCACCCTACAGTGTGTATAATAACTAGTAGTGTCATGTTGGGTTAACTATTGTTATAGTGACATCATCACCCTACAGTGTGTAGCTAGTAGTGCCATGTATTGACATCATCACTCTACAGCATGTAGCTAGTAGTGCCATGTATTGACATCATCACTCTACAGCGTGTAGCTAGTAGTGTCATGTTGGGTAACTATAGTATAGTGAAATGATCACCCTACAGTGTGTAATTATTAGTGGCATGTAGTGACATCATCACC